>NC_137679.1:7603908-7633908 GCF_963989245.1 Nansenia antarctica | reverse complement strand
TGAAGCATTGAGCCAAAGCACTTCCATTTGGTGGTCCCAGCTGGTGAAAGGTTTAGTGAAAGGGCTCGTCCGGGATTTGAACCCAGCACCTCTCGCACCCAAAGCTAGAATCATACCTCTAGACCAGCGGTCGGGAACCTATGGCTCGCGAGCCATATATGGCTCTTCCGGTGACGGCATATGGCTCCCAGACAATTGGTAAAAAAAAGAAAAAAGAAAAAAAAAGAAAAAGAAAAAATCAGTTCAAATTACTTGTGATATTGCGTAATAATACTGTGTCATTTTAAAGTAAACAGAAATTAGATTTGAAGTTAAATTTCACGGGACTCTTCACGGGACCCATGACCCGTGGGTCGGGTCGGGAACCAATGTCTCGCGAGTGTCAGAGGTCGTTGTAAAGGTGAATTAATAAAAAACTATTTGATCAGATAGTGAACTAGCTTATACGCTTCAACCCTTGTAACGAGAAAGATGGCAAAAAGAAAAAAAGACGATGATTACCGTGCATTCCAGGCTGCGTGGACAGAGGAATTTGCATTTGTGGAGATCGCAGGATCTGCGGTATGTCTAATATGCAATGATAAAATTGCATCGATGAAACGGTCAAATATAAAGCAGCACTTCGATACGCATCATGCTTCATTTGCATCGAAATATCCAGCGGGGGACAGCAGGAAAAAGGCATGCGAGGAGCTACAGCGGAGAGTGCAGACGAGTCAACAGCAACTGCGTGGGTGTCACGGTGACGGTGACATACTTTTCTCTCGCGTTAGATGAGTCAACAGATGTTAGCCATCTATCTCAGTTCAGTATATTTGCCAGGTATGCTGCAGGTGACACACTGCGTGAGGAAAGCTTGGCTGTTTTGCCAATGAAAGGGACAACCAGAGGAGAGGATTTATTCACGTCTTTCATGGAGTTTGCTAAAGAAAAAAAACTGCCGATGGATAAACTTATTTCTGTCTGTACTGATGGTGCACCCTGTATGTTGGGGAAGAACAAAGGATTTGTAGCGCTTCTCCGTGAACATGAAAAGAGAGCCATCCTAAGTTTTCATTGCATCCTGCACCAGGAGGCGCTTTGCGCTCAGCAAGTGGCCAGGAGCTAGGTGAGGTGTCATTCGAGTGGTCAACTTCATTGTTGCCCGAGCTTTAAATGATCGCCAGTTTAAAGCTCTGTTAGAAGAAGTTGGGAATCATTATCCCAGTCTGCTTTTACACAGCAACGTGCGTTGGTTGTCAAGGGGAAAGGTGCTCAGCCGTTTTGCAGCTTGCCTGAGTGAAATCCGGACTTTTCTTCAAATGAAAGGCGTCAAGCATCCTGAGCTAGACAACACTGACTGGCTCCTGCAGTTTCACTATCTCGTGGACATAACAGGCCATCTGAACTAGCTCAATGTGAAAATGCAAGGTATTGGAAATACAATCTCATCCCTTCAACAAGCAGTGTTTGCATTTGAAAGCAAGCTGGAAGTCTTTCTCAGGGACATTGAAACAGGTCGTCTTCTGCACTTTGTAACACTGCAACAATTTAGAGATGCATGCTTAGCAAGTGACTCCACTCAACATCTGGATCTCCAGCAGCTAGCTGGCTTCACGTCCAATCTCCTGCAGTCATTCAAAGCACATTTTGGAGAATTTCGTGTGCGCACTGGTCTTTTCAAGTTCATCACTCATCCACATGAGTGTGCAGTGGACAAAATCGACCTGACATGCATCCCTGGGGTCTCTATGGGAGACTTTGAGCTGGAAGTTGCTGACCTGAAGGCATCAGACATGTGGATGAGTAAGTTCAAGACACTTAATGGAGAGTTGGAAAGTCTTGCGCGACAGCGAGCAGAGCTGGCGAAGGAACACAAGTGGACAGAAATGAAAAAACTTCAACCTGAAGACCAGCTGATTCTGAAAACTTGGAACGAGCTTCCTGTGAAATACCACACAATGCAGCGTGTTAGTATTGCCGTATTGACCATGTTTGGCTCTACATATGTATGTGAGCAGTCATTCTCGCATATGAGGAACATTAAGACCAACCTACGCTCACGTTTAACTGATGGAAGCCATGCATGAAGCTCAACCTCACCACGTATGAACCAGACTACAAGGACATCAGCAAAACCATGCAGCACCAGAAATCGCATTAAAAGTAGGACATTTAATTTATTATATGTTAAAAATACTATATGGCTCTCAATGAAATACATTTAGAAATATTTGCCTTTTATGGCTCTCCCAGTCAAAAAGGTTCCCGACCCCTGCTCTAGACCAACGAGCCGCCTGAAGAAAGCCTTCCCCTCCCCCACAACGGAGCCTCAGGTTGGGAGAAGTGTCCGCCCTGAAAGGCCTAAAGTAGGGACTTTTATTAAGCCGTGATATATCATTGTTGCGGTCCATCCTCATGTCATGAATGCATTGGTGGTATAGTCGTGAGCATAGCTGCCTTCCAAGCTGTTGACCCGGGTTCGATTCCCGGCCAATGCAAGTAAGCGAACCTTTTCCCAAGGGGCCCATGCCTGCCGTTCCAAAAGTGCTGGCCTGACACTGCAGGCTCGTTGATAGCGTGGCTTCCAACAACGCCTGTGCCTTCCATATTGAAGCAGTTTTCGACCTCAAAGAAGCTATTCGACGATGTCCCATTTGAATGTGCTCTACGAAAGACTTTACGGATGCTTTGCATTGTTTCTCCACCACCACCTCCTCTGTTGACAAGGTCTTTCAACGGGGCTGTCAAGCGGAAAATGGCAGTAAGGCCGTGCGACGAGGATGGGATTCGAACCCACGCGTGCAGAGCACAATGGATTAGCAGTCCATCGCCTTAACCACTCGGCCACCTCGTCATGCGGTCCCTTGGAACCAGTAGCGCTTCCCACCGGATCTTTAAAGCCAGGGCGTGTCAAAGGAGTTTTTGAACATGGAATTTTGCAGTGACCCGAGGCAAGATCTGTTGAAGCATTGAGCCAAAGCACTTCCATTTGGTGGTCCCAGCTGGTGAAAGCTTTCGTCAAAGGGCATGTCTCCTATAAAGCTATTGCCCTCCCCTAACTTAAGTGAGAGGAGCTATCTTTTCCCTGACCTGAGAAGTGAACTTAATCTTGTTTAAATCATTGCGTTACTGGTAGCTGTGTTGCTAGTAGGAGTTGTTTTGTTGTTGAGGCTGTGTGGCCTGGAAGTTAGTTTCTATTGAAAGCAATTGTGTTTGAATGCTATTGCTGCCAATTTGCACTGGGAGGACTTTCAACTTTTCCAGCTATTTATGCCTGGTCAGCTCTGACATTGTCAAATACATTTTGGACTAAGTGAGAGGAGCTATCTTTTCCCTAGCCTGAGTAAGTGAACTTCATCTTGTCTAAATCATTGTGTTATTGATAGCTATGTTGCTAGTAGTAGTTTTGTCGTTGAGGTTGTTTGCCGGGTGCCAGGAATGCCGAGTGCCATTCCTCCTCCAAGCGGAAAGCAACAGTCATAAAATGTTACTGTTTCCGCCCGGTTTCGAACCGGGGACCTTTGGCGTGAGAGGCGAACGTGATAACCACTACACTACGGAAACGCCATGCCAAAAACGAATGTGTGGTGCCAGCGGCTTTTGATCTTTGTAAGTGGTAATTGATAAAGGCACTTGGCTTGAATTAGAGCTACAAGATAAAGGAAACTCTCCCCGTCGGGGAATTGAACCCCGGTCTCCCGCGTGACAGGCGGGGATACTGACCACTATACTAACGAGGAGGTGGTATATAATGTGTTGGCGGTTCGATTCCCGCCCAATGCACACTTTTTGCAACGGTCCTTTGCTCACCTGGTGCTTTACATATAAGAAAATGGATGGAAAACGGTGCAGGGCACTTGAAGTAAGTAGAACGTATTTGCTGGATTGTTCCTAGGAGGAACTTCAAACTGCTGCCATTGGAGGAGAAGGCACTTGGCTTGAATTTGAGCTATAAGATAAAGGCACTTCTCCCCGTCGGGGAATTGAACCCCGGTCTCCCGCGTGACAGGCGGGGATACTGACCACTATACTAACGAGGAGGTGGTACAAGATTCGTGGGTTCGATTCTCGGCCAATGAACAAATACTTTTTGCACCAGTCCTTTGCTCACCTGGTGCTTTCCATATTGCAAATGGACGGAAAACAGTTTAGGGAACTTGAAGCAAGTAGAACGTATTTGCTAGATTGTTCCTAGGAGGATCTTCAAACTCTGCTCCCACTGGAGAAGGCACTAGGAGAAACTTCAGACTCTGCTCCCATTGGAGGAGAAAGCACTATGGGCAACTTCAGACTCTGCTCCCATTGAAGAAGGCACTAGGAGGAAGTTCAGACTGCTCCACTGAGTTTTCAGAAGGAGGCGAGGAAAGAGGACACAGGGAATCAAGGGTATTGACAGAAGGACTTTTGGGATGTGTCAGGGTAACAGCACTGTACCCCATGGGTGAAAGGGGAAGAAGATGTTTCCGCCCGGTCTCGAACCGGGGACCTTTCGCGTGTTAGGCGAACGTGATAACCACTACACTACGGAAACTCTGAAAGCATGCTTTATACCAACTAGCTAGCTAATTCCAACGGCATGTCTCCTATAGACCTATTCCCCTCCCCAAACTTGCTAACTTAAGTGAGAGGAACTATCTTTTCCCTAGCCTGAGTAAGTGAACTTCATCTTGTCTAAATCATTGTGTTATTGGTAGCTATGTTGCTAGTAGTAGTTTTGTCGTTGAGGTTGTTTGCCGGGTGCCAGGAATGCCGAGTGCCATTCCTCCTCCAAGCGGAAAGCAACAGTCCTAAAATGTTTCTGTTTCCGCCCGGTTTCAAACCGGGGACCTTTCGCGTGTGAGGCGAACGTGATAACCACTACACTACGGAAACGCCATGCCAAAGACTCATGTGTGGTGCCAGCGGCTTTTGATCCTTGTAAGTGGTAATTGGTAAAGGCACTTGGCTTGAATTAGAGCGACAAGATAAAGGATACTCCCATGCGTACGCACAGAAACTGAAGAAATGAGCCACTACGACCCCAAAAGAATTGGAGGATGCGGGCATCGATCCCGCTACTTCTCGCATGCTAAGCGAGCGCTCTACCATCTGAGCTAATCCCCCAACTGATCCCTTGAGGTTGTTTGCCGGGTGCCAGTCCTTTGCTCACCTGGTGCTTTCCATATTGCAAATGGACGGAAAACAGTTTAGGGAACTTGAAGCAAGTAGAATGTATTTGCTAGATTGTTCCTAGGAGGATCTTCAAACCCTGCATTGGTGGTATAGTCGTGAGCATAGCTGCCTTCCAAGCTGTTGACCCGGGTTCGATTCCCGGCCAATGCAAGTAAGCGAACCTTTTCCCAAGGGGCCCATGCCTGCCGTTCCAAAAGTGCTGGCCTGACACTGCAGGCTCGTTGATAGCGTGGCTTCCAACAACGCCTGTGCCTTCCATATTGAAGCAGTTTTCGACCTCAAAGAAGCTATTCGACGATGTCCCATTTGAATGTGCTCTACGAAAGACTTTACGGATGCTTTGCATTGTTTCTCCACCACCACCTCCTCTGTTGACAAGGTCTTTCAACGGGGCTGTCAAGCGGAAAATGGCAGTAAGGCCGTGCGACGAGGATGGGATTCGAACCCACGCGTGCAGAGCACAATGGATTAGCAGTCCATCGCCTTAACCACTCGGCCACCTCGTCATGCGGTCCCTTGGAACCAGTAGCGCTTCCCACCGGATCTTTAAAGCCAGGGCGTGTCAAAGGAGTTTTTGAACATGGAATTTTGCAGTGACCCGAGGCAAGATCTGTTGAAGCATTGAGCCAAAGCACTTCCATTTGGTGGTCCCAGCTGGTGAAAGCTTTCGTCAAAGGGCATGTCTCCTATAAAGCTATTGCCCTCCCCTAACTTAAGTGAGAGGAGCTATCTTTTCCCTGACCTGAGAAGTGAACTTAATCTTGTTTAAATCATTGCGTTACTGGTAGCTGTGTTGCTAGTAGGAGTTGTTTTGTTGTTGAGGCTGTGTGGCCTGGAAGTTAGTTTCTATTGAAAGCAATTGTGTTTGAATGCTATTGCTGCCAATTTGCACTGGGAGGACTTTCAACTTTTCCAGCTATTTATGCCTGGTCAGCTCTGACATTGTCAAATACATTTTGGACTAAGTGAGAGGAGCTATCTTTTCCCTAGCCTGAGTAAGTGAACTTCATCTTGTCTAAATCATTGTGTTATTGATAGCTATGTTGCTAGTAGTAGTTTTGTCGTTGAGGTTGTTTGCCGGGTGCCAGGAATGCCGAGTGCCATTCCTCCTCCAAGCGGAAAGCAACAGTCATAAAATGTTACTGTTTCCGCCCGGTTTCGAACCGGGGACCTTTGGCGTGTGAGGCGAACGTGATAACCACTACACTACGGAAACGCCATGCCAAAAACGAATGTGTGGTGCCAGCGGCTTTTGATCTTTGTAAGTGGTAATTGATAAAGGCACTTGGCTTGAATTAGAGCTACAAGATAAAGGAAACTCTCCCCGTCGGGGAATTGAACCCCGGTCTCCCGCGTGACAGGCGGGGATACTGACCACTATACTAACGAGGAGGTGGTATATAATGTGTTGGCGGTTCGATTCCCGCCCAATGCACACTTTTTGCAAGGGTCCTTTGCTCACCTGGTGCTTTACATATAAGAAAATGGATGGAAAACGGTGCAGGGCACTTGAAGTAAGTAGAACGTATTTGCTGGATTGTTCCTAGGAGGAACTTCAAACTGCTGCCATTGGAGGAGAAGGCACTTGGCTTGAATTTGAGCTATAAGATAAAGGCACTTCTCCCCGTCGGGGAATTGAACCCCGGTCTCCCGCGTGACAGGCGGGGATACTGACCACTATACTAACGAGGAGGTGGTACAAGATTCGTGGGTTCGATTCTCGGCCAATGAACAAATACTTTTTGCACCAGTCCTTTGCTCACCTGGTGCTTTCCATATTGCAAATGGACGGAAAACAGTTTAGGGAACTTGAAGCAAGTAGAACGTATTTGCTAGATTGTTCCTAGGAGGATCTTCAAACTCTGCTCCCACTGGAGAAGGCACTAGGAGAAACTTCAGACTCTGCTCCCATTGGAGGAGAAAGCACTATGGGCAACTTCAGACTCTGCTCCCATTGAAGAAGGCACTAGGAGGAAGTTCAGACTGCTCCAATGAGTTTTCAGAAGGAGGCGAGGAAAGAGGACACAGGGAATCAAGGGTATTGACAGAAGGACTTTTGGGATGTGTCAGGGTAACAGCACTGTACCCCATGGGTGAAAGGGGAAGAAGATGTTTCCGCCCGGTCTCGAACCGGGGACCTTTCGCGTGTTAGGCGAACGTGATAACCACTACACTACGGAAACTCTGAAAGCATGCTTTATACCAACTAGCTAGCTAATTCCAACGGCATGTCTCCTATAGACCTATTCCCCTCCCCAAACTTGCTAACTTAAGTGAGAGGAACTATCTTTTCCCTAGCCTGAGTAAGTGAACTTCATCTTGTCTAAATCATTGTGTTATTGGTAGCTATGTTGCTAGTAGTAGTTTTGTCGTTGAGGTTGTTTGCCGGGTGCCAGGAATGCCGAGTGCCATTCCTCCTCCAAGCGGAAAGCAACAGTCCTAAAATGTTTCTGTTTCCGCCCGGTTTCAAACCGGGGACCTTTCGCGTGTGAGGCGAACGTGATAACCACTACACTACGGAAACGCCATGCCAAAGACTCATGTGTGGTGCCAGCGGCTTTTGATCCTTGTAAGTGGTAATTGGTAAAGGCACTTGGCTTGAATTAGAGCGACAAGATAAAGGATACTCCCATGCGTACGCACAGAAACTGAAGAAATGAGCCACTACGACCCCAAAAGAATTGGAGGATGCGGGCATCGATCCCGCTACTTCTCGCATGCTAAGCGAGCGCTCTACCATCTGAGCTAATCCCCCAACTGATCCCTTGAGGTTGTTTGCCGGGTGCCAGTCCTTTGCTCACCTGGTGCTTTCCATATTGCAAATGGACGGAAAACAGTTTAGGGAACTTGAAGCAAGTAGAATGTATTTGCTAGATTGTTCCTAGGAGGATCTTCAAACCCTGCTCCCACTGGAGAAGGCACTAGGAGGAACTTCAGACTCTGCTCCCATTGGAGGAGAAAGCACTATGGGCAACTTCAGACTCTGCTCCCATTGAAGAAGGCACTAGGAGGAAGTTCAGACTGCTCCAATGAGTTTTCAGAAGGAGGCGAGGAAAGAGGACACAGGGAATCAAGGGTATTGACAGAAGGACTTTTGGGATGTGTCAGGGTAACAGCACTGTACCCCATGGGTGAAAGGGGAAGAAGATGTTTCCGCCCGGTCTCGAACCGGGGACCTTTCGCGTGTTAGGCGAACGTGATAACCACTACACTACGGAAACTCTGAAAGCATGCTTTATACCAACTAGCTAGCTAATTCCAACGGCATGTCTCCTATAAAGCTATTCCCCTCCCCAAACTTGCTAACTTAAGTAAGAGGAACTATCTTTTCCCTAGCCTGAGAAGTGAACTTAATCTGGTTTAAATCATTGTGTTACTGGTAGCTGTGTTGCTAGTAGGAGTTGTTTTGTTGTTGAGGCTGTGTGGCCTGGAAGTTAGTTTCTATTGAAAGCAATTGTGTTTGAATGCTATTGCTGCCAATTTGCACTGGGAGGACTTTCAACTTTTCTCCAGCTATTTATGCCTGGTCAGCTCTGACATTGTCAAATACATTTTGGACTAAGTGAGAGGAGCTATCTTTTCCCTAGCCTGAGTAAGTGAACTTCATCTTGTCTAAATCATTGTGTTATTGGTAGCTATGTTGCTAGTAGTAGTTTTGTCGTTGAGGTTGTTTGCCGGGTGCCAGGAATGCCGAGTGCCATTCCTCCTCCAAGCGGAAAGCAACAGTCCTAAAATGTTTCTGTTTCCGCCCGGTTTCGAACCGGGGACCTTTCGCGTGTGAGGCGAACGTGATAACCACTACACTACGGAAACGCCATGCCAAAGACTCATGTGTGGTGCCAGCGGCTTTTGATCCTTGTAAGTAGTAATTGGTAAAGGCACTTGGCTTGAATTAGAGCTACAAGATAAAGGATACTCCCATGCGTACGCACAGAAACTGATGAAATGAGCCACTACGACCCCAAAAGACTTGGAGGATGCGGGCATCGATCCCGCTACTTCTCGCATGCTAAGCGAGCGCTCTACCATCTGAGCTAATCCCCCAACTGATCCCTTGAGGTTGTTTGCCGGGTGCCAGGAATGCCGAGTGCCAGTCCTTTGCTCACCTGGTGCTTTCCATATTGCAAATGGACGGAAAACAGTTTAGGGAACTTGAAGCAAGTAGAATGTATTTGCTAGATTGTTCCTAGGAGGATCTTCAAACCCTGCTCCCACTGGAGAAGGCACTAGGAGGAACTTCAGACTCTGCTCCCATTGGAGGAGAAAGCACTATGGGCAACTTCAGACTCTGCTCCCATTGAAGAAGGCACTAGGAGGAAGTTCAGACTGCTCCAATGAGTTTTCAGAAGGAGGCGAGGAAAGAGGACACAGGGAATCAAGGGTATTGACAGAAGGACTTTTGGGATGTGTCAGGGTAACAGCACTGTACCCCATGGGTGAAAGGGGAAGAAGATGTTTCCGCCCGGTCTCGAACCGGGGACCTTTCGCGTGTTAGGCGAACGTGATAACCACTACACTACGGAAACTCTGAAAGCATGCTTTATACCAACTAGCTAGCTAATTCCAACGGCATGTCTCCTATAAAGCTATTCCCCTCCCCAAACTTGCTAACTTAAGTGAGAGGAACTATCTTTTCCCTAGCCTGAGAAGTGAACTTAATCTGGTTTAAATCATTGTGTTACTGGTAGCTGTGTTGCTAGTAGGAGTTGTTTTGTTGTTGAGGCTGTGTGGCCTGGAAGTTAGTTTCTATTGAAAGCAATTGTGTTTGAATGCTATTGCTGCCAATTTGCACTGGGAGGACTTTCAACTTTTCTCCAGCTATTTATGCCTGGTCAGCTCTGACATTGTCAAATACATTTTGGACTAAGTGAGAGGAGCTATCTTTTCCCTAGCCTGAGTAAGTGAACTTCATCTTGTCTAAATCATTGTGTTATTGGTAGCTATGTTGCTAGTAGTAGTTTTGTCGTTGAGGTTGTTTGCCGGGTGCCATTCCTCCTCCAAGCGGAAAGGAACAGTCCTAAAATGTTTCTGTTTCCGCCCGGTTTCGAACCGGGGACCTTTCGCGTGTGAGGCGAACGTGATAACCACTACACTACGGAAACGCCATGCCAAAGACTCATGTGTGGTGCCAGCGGCTTTTGATCCTTGTAAGTGGTAATTGGTAAAGGCACTTGGCTTGAATTAGAGCTACAAGATAAAGGATACTCCCATGCGTACGCACAGAAACTGAAGAAATGAGCCACTACGACCCCAAAAGACTTGGAGGATGCGGGCATCGATCCCGCTACTTCTCGCATGCTAAGCGAGCGCTCTACCATCTGAGCTAATCCCCCAACTGATCCCTTGAGGTTGTTTGCCGGGTGCCAGGAATGCCGAGTACCAGTCCTTTGCTCACCTGGTGCTTTCCATATTGCAAATGGACGGAAAACAGTTTAGGGAACTTGAAGCAAGTAGAATGTATTTGCTAGATTGTTCCTAGGAGGATCTTCAAACTCTGCTCCCACTGGAGAAGGCACTAGGAGGAACTTCAGACTCTGCTCCCATTGGAGGAGAAAGCACTATGGGCAACTTCAGACTCTGCTCCCATTGAAGAAGGCACTAGGAGGAAGTTCAGACTGCTCCAATGAGTTTTCAGAAGGAGGCGAGGAAAGAGGACACAGGGACTCAAGGGTATTGACAGAAGGTGTTTTGGGATGTGTCAGGGTAACAGCACTGTACCCCATGGGTGAAAGGGGAAGAAAATGTTTCCGCCCGGTCTCGAACCGCTGGAAAGGGGCAGAATACATTGCAATTAAACCAATGACATGGTGTCATGTCATGTTTTCTTTAATGAAATTAATTATTCATCATCAAAACATTTTGTGTTACATGAAACATTTAATTGATTAAGACTTTAAAAAATAAAATATTTTTGACAGTAATGTCCTCAGGTGGATTCGAACCCGCGGCTGAAAAGACGGCAAGAAAGGGTCAATAAAAGGTCAAATCTCCGTTACGGGAATACTCGACTGGCCCAACCTGCTGTGCTATCGAAGAATTCCTAACCCAAACCAACTAATCTCCATTCCGGCCCCCCCCTGCTCGACCTACAAGGCCGTCTGCAGAAAACTTGCCAAGAAGATTCACATGCAAAACCCTAACCCTTCTACACCCCCCCCCCCCTCCCCATCCCTCATGGACACCTGTTGTTGACTTTTGACTGGCCAGATCAAGGTGTTATCGCGATGACACTCTGCAGTCGCCGAGATTGGATTTCCGTCAGGGACTCACAAACATGGACATGCACCTGCACCCCCAGGTGTTTTCTATTGTAAAGTGCTTTGAGTTGCATTTCATGTACGAAAGACACTATATAAATAAAGTTTTACTTACTTACTAATTACTATCTATGAAGAAAAACAGGCATGGGACTTTGCCGTGCATACTATTTGATAAATCTGAATGTTGGTGTTGCTGAATGTTCTTGCTTGTCTACGTACGCAAGCGTTTTACGTCAGTTCTACACAAAGCTTTATAACTGAGGCCCCTGGTGCTTCCAGGATGCTACGTCTATAGCTACCTATTTTCTACCACTGGTTTGCTAATAACACATTTCCCATTCCTAGTGGGAATTGAACCCTCACTTCCTCACTAGTGGGAATTGAACAAGCAAGTTTTTTGGATTCATTCCCTACATACTCCGTCATCAAAGCATTGGTGGTTCAGTGGTAGAATTCTAGCCTGCCACGCGGGAGGCCCGGGTTCGATTCCCGGCCAATGCATGAGCACGTTTTGAATGGGTGCATCACTACCAGGACACATACAGCAGACGGTGTGTTAGCAAAGCCCGGAGGATCATCAAAGATCCCAGTCACCCCAACCAGTCTGTCTGAACCGATACCGTCCAAACGGCATAGCCTCTTCCGGAGGCTCAAGGCCAAAACTCTGCCTGTTCTCGAACAAAATCACTTTGTCCCTGGGTGGGCTCACAATGTGTCCTCCTGGATGGTGTTTTTTCACGTCCCCCTCCGTAGGCGCCGTGGCTTAGTTGGTTAAAGCGCCTGTCTAGTAAACAGGAGATCCTGAGTTCGAATCTCAGCGGAGCCTTTTGTGGGGGTAGTGGTAGGACCGGTGATCGGAAGGTCCTGAGTTCAACTTCCATATGGGAAACCACCACTTGTGTTCCCTTGAGTAAGGCACTTAGCCCTAAGTTACTCCAGGGAGAATGTCCCTTAAATTGTCATTCGCTTTGAATAAAAGTGTTTGTTAAATGTAAAATGTCTTCCGCATTTGAACCCAACCCCCCGCAAAAAAGGGTCCAACAAATATACCCGTACAAGTCTCTGTGGCCCAACTGGTTACCACGTTCGGCTGTTAACCGGAAGGTTGGTGGTTCAAGCCCACCCAGGGACGAATGGTTTTTAAGTTGAACTCAAGCAGCTGGTGGTGGACTTCAGGAAGAATAGTCGGGAACAGGACCCCATTACCATCAATGGGTCTGCCGTAGAGAAGGGAAGCAGCTTCAAGTTCCTAGGTGTTGTAACCTGGGACGTGCACATCAAACAGGTGGTGAAAAAGCCCCAGCAGCACCTCAGGTGACTTAAGAAGTTTGGCGTGGGGACAAAGATCCCTTACAGAGGCAAGATCTCAGTCACCCCAACCAGTCTGTTTGAACCGATGCCGTCCAAACGGAGTAGCCTCTTCTGCAGCATCAAGGCCAAAACTCTGCCTGTTCTCTAACAAAATCACTTTGTCCTTGGGTGGGCTCACAACATGCCCTCCCGGCTGGTGTTTTTTGTTATCACTGTGTAGGCGCCGTGGCTTAGTTGGTTAAAGCGCCTGTCTAGTAAACAGGAGATCCTGAGTTCGAATCTCAGCGGAGCGTTTTGTGGGGGTAGTGGTAGGACCGGTGATCGGAAGGTCCTGAGTTCAACTCACACCTGGGAAACCACCACTTGTGTTTCCTTGAGTAAGGCACTTAGCCCTAAGTTACTCCAGGGAGAATGTCCCTTAAATTGTAATTCGCTTTGAATAAAAGTATCTGTTAAATGTAAAATGTCTTCCGCATTTGAACCCAACCCTCCCAAAAAAAGGGTCCAACAAATGTACTCGTACAAGTCTCTGTGGCGCAATTGGTTAGCGCGTTCGGCTGTTAACCGGAAGGTTGGTGGTTCAAGCCCACCCAGGGAAGAATGCTTTTTAAGTTGAACTCAAGCAGCTGGTGCTGGACTTCAGGAAGAATAGTCCGGAACAGGACCCCATTACCATCAATGGGTCTGCCGTAGAGAACGGAAGCAGCTTCAAGTTCCTAGGTGTTGTCACCTGGGACGTGCACATCAAACAGGTGGTGAAAAAGCCCCAGCAGCACCTCAGGTGACTTAAGAAGTTTGGCGTGGGGACAAAGATCCCTTACAGAGGCAAGATCTCAGTCACCCCAACCAGTCTGTTTGAACCGATGCCGTCCAAACGGAGTAGCCTCTTCTGCAGCATCAAGGCCAAAACTCTGCCTGTTCTCTAACAAAATCACTTTGTCCTTGGGTGGGCTCACAACATGCCCTCCCGGCTGGTGTTTTTTCTTATCACTGTGTAGGCGCCGTGGCTTAGTTGGTTAAAGCGCCTGTCTAGTAAACAGGAGATCCTGAGTTCGAATCTCAGCGGAGCCTTTTGTGGGGGTAGTGGTAGGACCGGTGATCGGAAGGTCCTGAGTTCAACTCACACCTGGGAAACCACCACTTGTGTTCCCTTGAGTAAGGCACTTAGCCCTAAGTTACTCCAGGGAGAATGTCCCTTAAATTGTCATTCGCTTTGAATAAAAGTGTCTGTTAAATGTAAAATGTCTTCCGCATTTGAACCCAACCCCCCGCAAAAAAGGGTCCAACAAGTGTACCTGTACAAGTCTCTGTGGCGCAATTGGTTAGCGCGTTCGGCTGTTAACCGGAAGGTTGGTGGTTCAAGCCCACCCAGGGAAGAATGCTTTTTAAGTTGAACTCAAGCAGCTGGTGCTGGACTTCAGGAAGAATAGTCGGGAACAGGACCCCATTACCATCAATGGGTCTGCCGTAGAGAAGGGAAGCAGCTTCAAGTTCCTAGGTGTTGTAACCTGGGACGTGCACATCAAACAGGTGGTGAAAAAGGCCCAGCAGCACCTCAGGTGACTTAAGAAGTTTGGCGTGGGGACAAAGATCCCTTACAGAGGCAAGATCTCAGTCACCCCAACCAGTCTGTTTGAACCGATGCCGTCCAAACGGAGTAGCCTCTTCTGCAGCATCAAGGCCAAAACTCTGCCTGTTCTCTAACAAAATCACTTTGTCCTTGGGTGGGCTCACAACATGCCCTCCCGGCTGGTGTTTTTTGTTATCACTGTGTAGGCGCCGTGGCTTAGTTGGTTAAAGCGCCTGTCTAGTAAACAGGAGTTCCTGAGTTCGAATCTCAGCGGAGCCTTTTGTGGGGGTAGTGGTAGGACCGGTGATCGGAAGGTCCTGAGTTCTACTCACACCTGGGAAACCACCACTTGTGTTCCCTTGAGTAAGGCACTTAGCCCTAAGTTACTCCAGGGAGAATGTCCCTTAAATTGTCATTCGCTTTGAATAAAAGTGTCTGTTAAATGTAAAATGTCTTCCGCATTTGAACCCAACCCCCCGCAAAAAAGGGTCCAACAAGTGTACCTGTACAAGTCTCTGTGGCGCAATTGGTTAGCGCGTTCGGCTGTTAACCGGAAGGTTGGTGGTTCAAGCCCACCCAGGGAAGAATGCTTTTTAAGTTGAACTCAAGCAGCTGGTGCTGGACTTCAGGAAGAATAGTCGGGAACAGGACCCCATTACCATCAATGGGTCTGCCGTAGAGAAGGGAAGCAGCTTCAAGTTCCTAGGTGTTGTAACCTGGGACGTGCACATCAAACAGGTGGTGAAAAAGGCCCAGCAGCACCTCAGGTGACTTAAGAAGTTTGGCGTGGGGACAAAGATCCCTTACAGAGGCAAGATCTCAGTCACCCCAACCAGTCTGTTTGAACCGATGCCGTCCAAACGGAGTAGCCTCTTCTGCAGCATCAAGGCCAAAACTCTGCCTGTTCTCTAACAAAATCACTTTGTCCTTGGGTGGGCTCACAACATGCCCTCCCGGCTGGTGTTTTTTGTTATCACTGTGTAGGCGCCGTGGCTTAGTTGGTTAAAGCGCCTGTCTAGTAAACAGGAGTTCCTGAGTTCGAATCTCAGCGGAGCCTTTTGTGGGGGTAGTGGTAGGACCGGTGATCGGAAGGTCCTGAGTTCTACTCACACCTGGGAAACCACCACTTGTGTTCCCTTGAGTAAGGCACTTAGCCCTAAGTTACTCCAGGGAGAATGTCCCTTAAATTGTCATTCGCTTTGAATAAAAGTGTCTGTTAAATGTAAAATGTCTTCCGCATTTGAACCCAACCCCCCGCAAAAAAGGGTCCAACAAGTGTACCTGTACAAGTCTCTGTGGCGCAATTGGTTAGCGCGTTCGGCTGTTAACCGGAAGGTTGGTGGTTCAAGCCCACCCAGGGAAGAATGCTTTTTAAGTTGAACTCAAGCAGCTGGTGCTGGACTTCAGGAAGAATAGTCGGGAACAGGACCCCATTACCATCAATGGGTCTGCCGTAGAGAAGGGAAGCAGCTTCAAGTTCCTAGGTGTTGTAACCTGGGACGTGCACATCAAACAGGTGGTGAAAAAGGCCCAGCAGCACCTCAGGTGACTTAAGAAGTTTGGCGTGGGGACAAAGATCCCTTACAGAGGCAAGATCTCAGTCACCCCAACCAGTCTGTTTGAACCGATGCCGTCCAAACGGAGTAGCCTCTTCTGCAGCATCAAGGCCAAAACTCTGCCTGTTCTCTAACAAAATCACTTTGTCCTTGGGTGGGCTCACAACATGCCCTCCCGGCTGGTGTTTTTTGTTATCACTGTGTAGGCGCCGTGGCTTAGTTGGTTAAAGCGCCTGTCTAGTAAACAGGAGTTCCTGAGTTCGAATCTCAGCGGAGCCTTTTGTGGGGGTAGTGGTAGGACCGGTGATCGGAAGGTCCTGAGTTCTACTCACACCTGGGAAACCACCACTTGTGTTCCCTTGAGTAAGGCACTTAGCCCTAAGTTACTCCAGGGAGAATGTCCCTTAAATTGTAATTCGCTTTGAATAAAAGTGTCTGTTGAATGTAAAAAGTCTTCCACATTTGAACTCAACCCCCCCCAAAAAAGGGTCCAACAAATATACCCTTACAAGTCTCTGTGGCGCAATTGGTTAGCGCGTTCGGCTGTTAACCGGAAGGTTGGTGGTTCAAGCCCACCCAGGGACGAATGCTTTTTAAGTTGAACTCAAGCAGCTGGTGCTGGACTTCAGGAAGAATAGTCGGGAACAGGACCCCATTACCATCAATGGGTCTGCCGTAGAGAAGGGAAGCAGCTTCAAGTTCCTAGGTGTTGTCACCTGGGACGTGCACATCAAACAGGTGGTGAAAAAGGCCCAGCAGCACCTCAGGTGACTTAAGAAGTTTAGCGTGGGGACCTAAACTAAAAAAAGTTTAGGGAACTTGAAGCAAGTTTTTTGCTAGATTGTTCCTAGGAGGATCTTCAAACTCTGCTCCCACTGGAGAAGGCACTAGGAGGAACGTCAGACTCTGCTCCCATTGGAGGAGAAAGCACTATGGGCAACTTCAGACTGCTCCCATTGAAAAAGGCACTAGGAGGAAGTTCAGACTGCTCCAATGAGTTTTCAGAAGGAGGCGAGGAAAGAGGACACAGGGAATCAAGGGTATTGACAGAAGGACTTGTGGGATGTGTCAGGGTAACAGCACTGTACCCCATGGGTGAAAGGGGAAGAAAATGTTTCCGCCCGGTCTCGAACCGGGGACCTTTCGCGTGTTAGGCGAACGTGATAACCACTACACTACGGAAACTCTGAAAGCAAGCTTTATACCAACTAGCTAGCTAATTCCAACGGCATGTCTCCTATAAAGCTATTCCCCTCCCCAAACTTGCTAACTTAAGTGAGAGGAGCTATCTTATCCCTAGCCTGAGAAGTGAACTTAATCTTGTTTAAATCATTGTGTTACTGGTAGCTGTGTAGCTAGTAGGAGTTGTTTTGTTGTTGAGGCTGTGTGGCCTGGAAGTTAGTTTCTATTGAAAGCAATTGTGTTTGAATGCTATTGCTGCTAATTTGCACTGGGAGGACTTTCAACTTTTCCAGCTATTTATGCCTGGTCAGCTCTGACATTGTCAAATACATTTTGGACTAAGTGTGAGGAGCTATCTTTTCCCTAGCCTGAGTAAGTGAACTTCATCTTGTCTAAATCATTGTGTTATTGATAGCTATGTTGCTAGTAGTAGTTTTGTCGTTGAGGTTGTTTGCCGGGTGCCAGGAATGCCGAGTGCCATTCCTCCTCCAAGCGGAAAGCAACAGTCATAAAATGCTACTGTTTCCGCCCGGTTTCGAACCGGGGACCTTTCGCGTGTGAGGCGAACGTGATAACCACTACACTACGGAAACGCCATGCCGAAGACGAATGTGTGGTGCGAGCGGCTTTTGATCTTTGTAAGTGGTAATTGATAAAGGCACTTGGCTTGAATTAGAGCTACAAGATAAAGGAAACTCTCCCCATCGGGGAATTGAACCCCGGTCTCCCGCGTGACAGGTGGGGATACTGACCACTATACTAACGAGGAGGTGGTATATAATGTGTTGTCGGTTCGATTCCTGCCCAATGCACACTTTTTGCAACAGTCCTTTGCTCACCTGGTGCTTTACATATAAGAAAATGGAAGGAAAACGGTGCAGGGCACTTGAAGTAAGTAGAACGTATTTGCTGGATTGTTCCTAGGAGGAACTTCAAACTCTGCTGCCATTGGAGGAGAAGGCACTTGGCTTGAATTTGAGCTATAAGATAAAGGCACTTCTCCCCGTCGGGGAATTGAACCCCGGTCTCCCGCGTGACAGGCGGGGATACTGACCACTATACTAACGAGGAGGTGGTACAAGAATTGTGGGTTCGATTCTCGGCCAATGAACAAATACTTTTTGCACCAGTCCTTTGCTCACCTGGTGCTTTCCATATTGCAAATGGACGGAAAACAGTTTAGGGAACTTGAAGCAAGTAGAACGTATTTGCTAGATTGTTCCTAGGAGGATCTTCAAACTCTGCTCCCACTGGAGAAGGCACTAGGAGGAACTTCAGACTCTGCTCCCATTGGAGGAGAAAGCACTATGGGCAACTTCAGACTCTGCTCCCCACTCTGAAAGCATGCTTTATACCAACTAGCTAGCTAATTCCAACGGCATGTCTCCTATAAAGCTATTCCCCTCCCCAAACTTGCTAACTTAAGTGAGAGAAGCTATCTTATCCCTAGCCTGAGAAGTGAACTTAATCTTGTTTAAATCATTGTGTTACTGGTAGCTGTGTTGCTAGTAGGAGTTGTTTTGTTGTTGAGGCTGTGTGGCCTGGAAGTTAGTTTCTATTGAAAGCAATTGTGTTTGAATGCTATTGCTGCTAATTTGCACTGGGAGGACTTTCAACTTTTCCAGCTATTTATGCCTGGTCAGCTCTGACATTGTCAAATACATTTTGGACTAAGTGAGAGGAGCTATCTTTTCCCTAGCCTGAGTAAGTGAACTTCATCTTGTCTAAATCATTGTGTTATTGATACCTATGTTGCTAGTAGTAGTTTTGTCGTTGAGGTTGTTTGCCGGGTGCCAGGAATGCCGAGTGCCATTCCTCCTCCAAGCG
The DNA here is from genome assembly GCF_963989245.1 of Nansenia antarctica. Classification (NCBI taxonomy): domain Eukaryota; kingdom Metazoa; phylum Chordata; class Actinopteri; order Argentiniformes; family Microstomatidae; genus Nansenia; species Nansenia antarctica. The sequence continues at coordinate 7,615,048 of NC_137679.1, read as the reverse complement.
GAAAGCAACAGTCATAAAATGCTACTGTTTCCGCCCGGTTTCGAACCGGGGACCTTTCGCGTGTGAGGCGAACGTGATAACCACTACACTACGGAAACTCTGAAAGCATGCAAAGACGAATGTGTGGTGCCAGCGGCTTTTGATCCTTTTAAGTGGTAATTGATAAAGGCACTTGGCTTGGCTTAAAGCTTGGCTTTTACTTGGCTGTAAATTTTTTTTTTTTTTTTTACAGTTTGTAAAACTTTTGTAAAACTTTTTTTTTTTTGCTGTAAAACTTAAAATCTTAAAGTAAAACTTTACTTGGCTTAAGGTTTGGCCAAAGTTGGCTTGGCTTAAAGTTTGCACCAAGTCCGTCACGTGGGAGGGAGGATAGCGCTAGCACTAATGGTGCTAAATGGATATCACTAGTCAGTAAGTAGCGGCACCCCTGACCGTAACATCTGCATAGTTACTTCGAAAACAGTTTAAAGTTATTTAAACAGCAGCAGAGTTTAGCAGACAGGAAGATTAGTTAGCTCGCACATCATGTGACTTGGATGAGGACCCCCTCCCCCAACCTCCCCAAGTCTTCTTTTTTTTGTGCAGATCTACACGATTCACATGGGTGAGCTATTTTCAGGGAAAAACGGCTAATTTAAGTTAATAATTTAAGTTAAGTTATTCAAGTTTGCACCAAGTCCGTCACATGGGAGGGTCTCTCCGATGGCACCATTTCGGTCACCATCCCACTACTCCCCTGGGGAAGAAGAATGTGGTGAACCCCGGGGTAGAGTAACTCGCCCCTGCGGCTAACCAACCGTACACAGGGAAGTTACACTACCCCTCCGTTCGGGAGAGCGTTCTCCCCGTGAAAGATAGAGAGAATGATGAAAACAAAACTGTCATTATGACTAACCTAAAACTTTTTACTATTTAACTTTTACATAATCAATTTACGTTATTAAGTTATTTTAAGGCAATTGACTGACATTCATTCTGACAATTTTAGACTAGCTTGTCCGTTACCAGGTAAGATATTATAATTATATATTAATATAATATATGTTGTAATATACGTCATTGTTAGCTCTGTAATGCTATTATTAAGTACTTGGTATCGGTACTCGGTATCAGCAAGTACCCAAATGTAAGTACTTGTATTTGGTCTGAAAAAAAATGCTATGGGTGCATCCCTAGCCTAAAAACTATTTCTGTATTACAATGTCATTGTTTTTATTGTAAGAATGTTTCTTGAGTGCGGGACTGACTTCATCGTTTAAGAATGGATACAACTCTTCATCCACATCGCCATCGACACCATCATCTTTACATCTGCATATAATGGCAATATGAAGTTAATTAAAAATGTAGTGCTCTCAGAAATGTTTTGTTTTTTAACTGTCAGTGACATCTTCTGGCTGATGTAAGAATTGCATGTCACCAACTGGACATGCTGACAAATGAATATCATTGTTAAAATCCATTGTTGTCATTACCACGACCTTGCACTTAACAGGACAAAACAAGCCAAGGTTTACCAGGCCACCCAAAGAACAAATACAAGTCTCCAAGTGGCTTGGCTTTATTCCAAGTGGCTTGATGGCCGTGTTGAAAGACTACATGACTGACTGGTTTATTTAATCTTTTTGATACCTAAAATTGTAGAAGGAAAGTCAGTGTGAAGGACAAGAGTATCATCATCAAAAACAAACTTCAGCAAATGACACATAGGCGTTTAACTCACCTCAACTCTGTAATTGGAAGGTGGGTGGTGAAAGGTGACTATTGATAATCTTCTGGATTCTAAGCTGTGGTTTTCTTTGTCTTTTTCTTTTGTATTACATTGCGGATAGCCTAGTGATATTTGTTAGTTTTTAAATGTTGTGTTGTTTCAGTGTTAAGAATGGAAAATGATGTTTATTTATTTATTTTGTGTTTTGTGACAGGTACTTTTTGTTATTAGTTATTAGTTTATATTTTGTATTTTTAAATCATGTTCAAAATAAAGATTAATTAATTAATTCATTATTTGCTTCTTGACCACACGTCAACTTAGACGACAACATCTGCCGAAAACACCAATAAGCCACACTAAAAGTTGAGATGCCAAAGACAGTCTTCTAATGCTAAATCATGTTGGTAATACAGTTAGACATCAAATGAAAGTTATGTCTCAGTGTCGGACTAGTACATCATCATTCTGGCTTACCTTTAAGGACGGCAGCAGAGTTGCTGTTTGCGGTCTTCTCATTCAGGTTCACCTGTAACCATAAACATGGTAATAATTACTGTGCTTGCAAAGCAACTCCACTGATATCTTTCTATTTTCTATGCTACTCCTCCCTCAGCTTTTATGCTAAAAATACAATTTCAACGTTATAACTTTCAGAGGTCTAAATTGAGTTGTGTGGTGGCACTACAGTTGCTTGAATCAACTTTTTGATAATCATTATTATTTATTCTTTTATAACATATATTATAACCACTTACGTGCACATTTTAACAGAGGTGTATGGTGACCACACACTCCAAATCAAGTTTAAAGGTGCAAAAAAAACTCCAAAAGTGATCTACACGATTCACATGGTCATGGATGATGTTATTTTCTTCAACGAATGTTATCGAATCTCACATGAGAGCAGAAACACAAGCAATACAGTAAAAGGTTCTTATTGTAATGAGGTACAACATTTGTTCTACTGTCATTAAGTTGTTAAGGAGTTGTTAAGAAGTGCGCAGTTGACTGATCAAACTGAGCTAGTTAACAGAGTTCGCGTTAGCCGCGGATGCTAACGCGATAGTTAGCTAGGTATTGGACTATGTCAGTGTTGTATCTCTGCAAACAATTCAATTGCATTGTTTTCCACACGTTAGATGGGGAAGAAGGGACCACCTGAAACATTTCTCATCACTGTTGTTGATCAAACGACGTGATTGCGCCTACCTGCACATGTGATTGTCTGCTCCACACCAGCTAGCAACACAGCTACCACGAGACATGACGCACCAGGGAGAACAGACTCCACACACTAGCTAGCAGGATTCATTTGTGTGACGGTCGGGATTATTACCGCCGCCTTGTAGGGGTTACAAAGTACTTAGTCTGGGGAGGACTGAGTGGGACAGGATCTAGGTCCCCCACACCCAATACCTATGGCCTCAATGTTCAGGTGAGTGAGCAAGTTGTTTCCTGTTTAGTAGCTTGGGTTAACGTCAACCTCTTAGACGGAGTAAAGTGGGCTTTAGTAGGTGGCCGTGAAAAGTGTGTGCAGTGTGTGCGAGGTAAGTGCCGAACTGACCTGACACCACCCCCTACTTTACCTAGGTCTAGCTAAACAGGTGAGGCGCCCCTACCCCCAGGTAAGTAAATGAAATGGGAAATTACAGCTGTTATTCCCATTCAAATGTTTACTCAAGAATAAACACAGAGCTTATGGAAACGTATTCAAACACAAAACGGTTAACATTTGGGTCAAGAAATTAAATATGGTATGGTTTCATTAATACACTGGTCACTAGCAAGAAACCACATGAAAGGCAAATCAATGCATACAATACATCTGTTCTAATTCACCATCCAACCCTGAATGCTTGAAATGTACACTTAATAAACCATACCCTTTAAATGCAACATCATCAACTTAACTGAATGCAGATAAACTCAAAACAGGCATTTCACTCTTACTTTCACATTGACATGTAACACATCTCAGTCTGAATGAGCAGTCCTTTTCCTCCAGTGTGGGTTTGTGTATGCGTGTGTGTGTGTGTGTGTGTGTGTGTGTGTGTGTGTGTGTGTGTGTGTGTGTGTGTGTGTGTGTGTGTGTGTGTGTGCGCGTGCGAGCGTTAGTCCGTTCAGCTCACAGTTCTGTTCGTCAGAGATTACCCATCCAGCAGAGATCGCACGTCAAGAGTGTCTGATGGCTGGCAGGGCAACTCCGAGAAACCTCGCTGAACCCACGCCTCACTGGCGCACGCTTCTCCTCTGTACAGGACAATGAACACCAACCACGTGTAGCTCCTTTCTCTCGCAGTTCACACACGGGGTGGGGGAGGGGTGAGCTGGCGCACGCTTCACCTCTCGATACCGACGACGTTCAGGCCGGCTCCTCCCAAACAAAACACTCGCAAATCAACGTATCCCGTACTTTGTATGACCACTCGGCAATATCTTCTTATCAAAACTATATACTTGCAAAGAGCCCACACCGCTACCGCTCCGACCACGTTGCTCGTTCCAACTCACTGCTCCTCTCTCAAGCACACCTGCGCGTTCACACCTGCGCGTTCATGTGAGCTCGTCTTAAAGGCGCAGCATATAATTGTACCCGCTACATTCCCCCCTGCGAAACCCTGCCATGCCATCCAACATCCAAATGACGATGCGACCTCAGTAAAAGAAGAAATAAAAATACAACATGTCACTCCATACGACAGTACCCACAGGTAGGTTCACAACACAGGTAACATTTCAACCAGTACATAAGGATGCCTCAGAAGAGCTGAAAACAATAAAACACGGCATCATAACACTTTTCACTCCTCAATACCTAAAAACATGGACATGCATGAAGGTAAGTATAAAACATTTACAATTGCACAAATTATTTCAAAACATAATCACTCCTGAATCTACAGGGAATTCTACCCCTGGTCTGTCTTTGAGATCGTCTGGGTTCAGCCACACTCTCACTTTCACTCCCTGCATCTGACCCACCCATAGTTCCCAGCTCCTCATGTATGGGCCTAGCAACTTCACCTATGGCCCCATCATCAATCTGACCCTCATCATTTGAATGCTCCTCGACTACTTCTCTAATACCCAGGCCTGTGTTTGTGTGGGGCATGTGTGTAGTGGCAGGGATGCATATGAAGTCAGGGCAGCCTGTGTCAATGTCAGGGTCGGTGTCCTTACTGGACGGGTGCCTCTCCGTAGGCGAGGCGAGCCCTCTCCATAGGCGAGGCGAGCCCTCTCCGTAGGCGAGGCGAGCCCTCTCCGTAGGCGAGGCGAACCCTCTCTGTAGGCGAGGCGAGCCCTCTCCGTAGGCGAGGCGAGCCCTCTCCGTAGGCGAGGCGAACCCTCTCCGTAGGCGAGGCGAGCCCTCTCCGTAGGCTAGGCGAGGCGAGCCCTCTCCGTAGGCGAGGCGAACCCTCTCCGTAGGCGAGGCGAGCCCTCTCCGTAGGCGAGGCGAACCCTCTCCGTAGGCGAGGCGAGCCCTCTCCGTAGTCGAGGCGAACCCTCTCCGTAGGCGAGGCGAGCCCTCTCCGTAGGCGAGGCGAGCCCTCTCCGTAGGCGAGGCGAACCCTCTCCGTAGGCGAGGCGAGCCCTCTCCGTAGGCGAGGCGAGCCCTCTCCGTAGGCGAGGCGAACCCTCTCCGTAGGCGAGGCGAACCCTCTCCGTAGGCGAGGCGAGCCCTCTCCGTAGGCGAGGCGAGCCCTCTCCGTAGGCGAGGCGAGCCCTCTCCGTAGGCGAGGCGAACCCTCTCCGTAGGCGAGGCGAGCCCTCTCGTAGGCGAGGCGAGCCCTCTCCGTAGTCGAGGCGAACCCTCTCCGTAGGCGAGGCGAGCCCTCTCCATAGGCGAGGCGAGCCCTCTCCGTAGTCGAGGCGAACCCTCCAGGATGCGCTCGCTGAGTGGGGGAATGATGACTGTCTCTCTGCCTGCCACTTTAACATATCCTATTCGGTCACTCTGACCGAGGGACCCTGCCTCTTTTCTGATGTTCGCTATCACCCTGTGGACCTTAGCCTCTGTTTCCCGATACTTATTCATCTTCTTCATGCCGTCCGTGGCAACGAAAAGATCCTTCAGTTCACTTAGAACATTCATTCCCAGGATACCTGGGAGGCCTCTCATCTCTTCCACATCTGGGCTTTCATCTTTAAGGACAAAGACACACTTCCTGCCAACGGTCTTCCCCATGCACTCTACCTCCGCCTCCAGGCATCCAAGGACGGGAATTTCGAGGCCATTGGCAGCGGCGAGCTGGACCAAGTTGGCTGAGGACAACGCCGACTTCCCAAAGTACTCTCTGAAGTAAGATTCCCGGATTGTGGTCACCTCTGAGCCTGTGTCCAACAGGCAGTCAGTCTTCACGCCTGCTATCTTCACTTCAACGACCAAGCAGTTTCCAAAGGCACTTACACTTGAGGCTTGAGAAGTGTTACAGGGCTGCCTTGCCAGGTGACTTCTAATTGCAGGGGTACCTGGACTCTGGCGCATCGCCCCTCCGGGGTCGTTTCCTGCAGGCCCAGATGGCCCATCCCTTCTGAGTGGAGGACGTGCTATGCCCATAGCTCCCCTGTTCAGAGGACAGTGTCTGCTGATATGTCCTGGCTCATTGCACGTGTAGCAGATGAACTGCCCATCTTCGTTTTTCAAAGGGGGGCTTCTTGCCTTCTCGCCTTTCCCTTGTGTCATGCCAGTGCCACTGTGGCCCATCATCTGGAACAGTTCATCTTGACGGATGGCTAACTTTTGTATTGCTTCATACAACATCTCCATTGTCAACTGCGAAGCAGGTTCGTCGGTAGCCCTGGTAGCATTAATGGCACCTTTGGCACGGGAACTGCTTTGCGCACTATCAGACCCCTGAACCTCTTCCTCCTCAGACCATGAGATGGCGTCTTGCATTAGCTCAGCAAAAGTACGACTCTCATTTTCCTTCAGTCTCCTCTTGATCTCTCTTCTTAAGATATCATCTCTAAGCCCAAGAGCAAGCTGTTCTTTCAGCATTCCGTCTGAATCAGGGACACGCTTGGCATCTCTACGACGAATTCGCATTAGCTTTCCTTGAAGGTCATAGGCGTAAGAACGTATGGTCTCTCCTGCCAACTGCTTGCGGTCATAGAATTCTTTGAGCCGGGTGCCTAAAGGGACTTTGTCACCATAAGTCTTACGCAGTGCTTCAAATATGGTCTCTGCATCCTTAGCTTTGTCTGCCATATACTTGACTGTGAGTTTGGCTTCGTTTTGAAGATGCTGCTTGATGAACTCGGCTTGGTCCTCTATAGGGACCTTCATGATTTGAAGGGCAGATTTAATTGATGTGATCCATTCTTCAATATCTACATCACCTTGTTTACCACTGAAATCTGAAATCTTGCGGTCTCTGGGGATATACACAATAGATGCAGGGGGCTTTTCTTTCTGCTGATCTATGACTGCTTTAGCTAATGCCAGAGCTTCTCTATGCTCGCTTCTAGCTTGTATCAGGGCCTCGGCTTGGTCATTGAACCTCTCCATCATCCCCTCAAATTGCTTCTTAAGTTCCTCTAATTCTGCCATGGCTTTCACTTAAAAATGGTTGCTTATTCTATCCTGTTCGTGACGCCAATTGTGACGGTCGGGATTATTACCGCCGCCTTGTAGGGGTTACAAAGTACTTAGTCTGGGGAGGACTGAGTGGGACAGGATCTAGGTCCCCCACACCCAATACCTATGGCCTCAATGTTCAGGTGAGTGAGCAAGTTGTTTCCTGTTTAGTAGCTTGGGTTAACGTCAACCTCTTAGACGGAGTAAAGTGGGCTTTAGTAGGTGGCCGTGAAAAGTGTGTGCAGTGTGTGCGAGGTAAGTGCCGAACTGACCTGACACCACCCCCTACTTTACCTAGGTCTAGCTAAACAGGTGAGGCGCCCCTACCCCCAGGTAAGTAAATGAAATGGGAAATTACAGCTGTTATTCCCATTCAAATGTTTACTCAAGAATAAACACAGAGCTTATGGAAACGTATTCAAACACAAAACGGTTAACATTTGGGTCAAGAAATTAAATATGGTATGGTTTCATTAATACACTGGTCACTAGCAAGAAACCACATGAAAGGCAAATCAATGCATACAATACATCTGTTCTAATTCACCATCCAACCCTGAATGCTTGAAATGTACACTTAATAAACCATACCCTTTAAATGCAACATCATCAACTTAACTGAATGCAGATAAACTCAAAACAGGCATTTCACTCTTACTTTCACATTGACATGTAACACATCTCAGTCTGAATGAGCAGTCCTTTTCCTCCAGTGTGGGTTTGTGTATGCGTGTGTGTGTGTGTGTGTGTGTGTGTGTGTGTGTGTGTGTGTGTGTGTGTGTGTGTGTGTGTGTGTGTGTGCGCGTGCGAGCGTTAGTCCGTTCAGCTCACAGTTCTGTTCGTCAGAGATTACCCATCCAGCAGAGATCGCACGTCAAGAGTGTCTGATGGCTGGCAGGGCAACTCCGAGAAACCTCGCTGAACCCACGCCTCACTGGCGCACGCTTCTCCTCTGTACAGGACAATGAACACCAACCACGTGTAGCTCCTTTCTCTCGCAGTTCACACACGGGGTGGGGGAGGGGTGAGCTGGCGCACGCTTCACCTCTCGATACCGACGACGTTCAGGCCGGCTCCTCCCAAACAAAACACTCGCAAATCAACGTATCCCGTACTTTGTATGACCACTCGGCAATATCTTCTTATCAAAACTATATACTTGCAAAGAGCCCACACCGCTACCGCTCCGACCACGTTGCTCGTTCCAACTCACTGCTCCTCTCTCAAGCACACCTGCGCGTTCACACCTGCGCGTTCATGTGAGCTCGTCTTAAAGGCGCAGCATATAATTGTACCCGCTACATTTGGATCAACTATTCCGTTTTAGTGGAGCCACTCTGGTTTTGCATTAGTTACACACTTGTACAGATTCAATAACAATAGGCTAGGTGCACGATCTCCACTACTTCCTAAAAGGCACATTGCATGAACATAACCTGTCTCACTCTATTGGTTTAATTGATTAATCAGCTGTGCACTGTGTGTTCCAACAGTTTACCGCACAGCTGATTAATCAATTAAACCAATAGAGTGAGACAGTTATGTTCATGCAAGGTGCCTTTCAGGAAGTAGTGGAGGTCGTGCACCTAGCCTATTGTATTCCATACCTAGGATTTATATTTCACCAAGATTATTTACCTGCGTCATGATACTGTAAACGAAAGCACCTCCGGTCGATCACTTTGGACGGGTGGAGACTGGGGGCGGGACTTGTAGTCAACTAACCCGCAGCGATAGGCCGATATATATTAAAGGGGCGGAATCGACTGAAATAACGTTTCCAAACTTTTTTTGAGGAGTTTAGATACGAGTGCTGCGGTGTATTGCTGGTAGTCAAACATATGTACAGGTGCTGGTCATATAATTAGAATATCATCAAAAAGTTGATTTATTTCAGTAATTCCATTCAAAAAGTGAAACTTGTATAATGTATACATTCATTCCACATAGACTGATATATTTCAAGTGTTTATTGCTTTTAATTTTTATGATTATTACTGACAACTAATGAAAACCACAAATTTTGTATCTCAGAAAATTAGAATATTGTGAAAAGGTTCAATATTGAAGACCCATGGTGCCACACTCTAATCAGCTAATTAACTCAAAACACCTGCAAACGCCTTTAAATGGTCCCTCAGTCCAGTTCTGTAGGCTACACAATCATGGGGAAGACTGCTGACCTGACAGTTGTCCAAAAGACGACCATTGACACCTTGCACAAGGAGGGCAAGACACAAAAGGTCATTGCTAAAGAGGCTGGCTGTTCACAGAGCTCTGTGTCCAAGCAAATTAATAGAGGGAAGGAAAAGATGTTGTAGAAAACAGTGTACAAGCAATAGGGATAACCGCACCCGCACCCGAAAAAGTCACAAAAAGCAACCGAAGCCTCGTTTAGAGCTTTCTGATCAAGAAGAAGAAGGCATTTTCAGACGGAGAAGTTGTCAAAGAAGCAATGCTTATAATTGCTAACACTGTACTAGAAGACGAGAAAAATGGAACCGATCTAATCTCCACTCTCTCCGACGTCCAACTGGGGGCATCTACGATGGCTAGACGAGTGTCAGCTATGTCTGGTAACTTGGTGGGTCTTCCCTCGCACTCCCATCTCCCTGAGTAGCCTGGATGTTGAGGTGGCTACGAACCCTCTGCAGCCTACTTCCACTGGGCGTACCTTCGCTGTCCAGCCTTGTTGTTGGGCATCTGCTGCGAGTTCAGTGTACCTCAGCCTCTTCCGCTCGTAGGCCTCCTCCACTGCACCCTCCCAGGGCACAGTGAGCTCGATGATGTCAACGAGCTTGAGCGAGGCTGACCACAGCACAAGGTCTGGTCGCAGGTTGGTGGCTGCGATCTCAGCTGGGAAGCAGAGTTTCTTGTCCAAGTCTGCCAGCAGCTTCCAGTCCCGTGCTCTGCCCAGCTGCCCAGTGTCTGGTCTTATGGTGGTGAGGCTGGCTTGACCCTTGCCCTCCCGAACAAATGGTGCTGGCTGCCACCGGGATGACGGGGGAGGAAGGGCGTTCACACTTGTCCGTTGACTTTCCAGCACTGCTGCAAGACACCTTAGCACCTGGTCGTGCCGCCAGGTGTAACGGCCTTGGGTGAGGCTGGTCTTGCATCCCACTAAGATGTGCTTCAGTGTTGCTGGACTTTGACATAGAGGGCACGTGCGGTCTTCGCCATACCACTGGCTTAGGTTTGCAGGAGAAGGCAGGACATCGTAGGCAGCCCTGATGGTGAAGCTCGCTCTGAATGCCTCCATCTCCCACAGATCTTTCCAGGAGATCTTCCTCTTTTCCACTCCTTCCCATGCCATCCACTGCCCTTGCTTTGCCTGCGCCACAAAGCCAAAGCCTACCAGGGCGTTTTCTGACATGAACTTCATCAAGAACAAACACAGAACACGCCTCACTGATGCACATCTGAAAGACTCACTCACAGTTGCAGTGTCAAGTTACACACCAGATTACAATATACTGGTGAACAGCATGCAATGCCAGTCTTCCCACTAACAAAGAAACAGATACCAGATGTTGTCAGTGGCAACATGGCAGTGCCATGGCAAAGTTGAATTGAAATATTGAAGAATTGTGTTCAATTTAAAAGTGTGTTCATGACATGTAACAGTTATAATTTGTTAAAAATGCAGCAGATGTGGTCATTAGTTCAAAATGTGACAAGATGTATTTAAAAATATGTAAGTTGATTTTTCTTTAACATTACATAATTGATAACGTTTTGAAACATGGTGCAACATAGTTCATGATTTCTTAAAAGGGTTTGTCAGTGGCTAGTGAAAATGGGTAATTTTTCCTATGAAATGTAGTGATGTTTTCTTAAAAGGGTTTGTC
>NC_137679.1:7463908-7598908 GCF_963989245.1 Nansenia antarctica | reverse complement strand
GGGCTGTCAAGCGGAAAAAGCAATAAGGCTGTGCGACGAGGATGGGATTCGAACCCACGCGTGCAGAGCACAATGGATTAGCAGTCCATCGCCTTAACCACTCGGCCACCTCGTCATGCGCTCACTTTGAGCCAGTAGCGCTACCCACCGGATCTTGAAAGCCAGGACGTGTCAAAGCAGTTTTTGAACATGGAATTTTGCAGTGACCCGAGGCAAGATCTGTTGAAGCATTGAGCCAAAGCACTTCCATTTGGTGGTCCCAGCTGGTGAAAGGTTTGGTCAAAGTACTCGTCCGGGATTTGAACCCGGTACCTCTCGCACCCGAAGCGAGAATCATACCCCTAGACCAACGAGCCGTCTGAAGAAATTGTTCCCCTCCCCCGCAACGGAGCCTCAGGTTGGGAGAAGTGTCCGCCCTGAAAGGCCTAAAGAAGGGACTTTTATTAAGCCGTGATATATCATTGTTGCGGTCCATCCTCATGTCATGAATGCATTGGTGGTATAGTGGTGAGCATAGCTGCCTTCCAAGCAGTTGACACGGGTTAGATTCCCGGCCAATGCAAGTAAGCAAACCTTTTCCCAAGGGGCCCATGCCTGCAGTTCAAAAAGTGCTGGCCTGACACTGCAGGCTCGTTGATAAGGTGGCTTCCAACAACGCCTGTGCCTTCCATATTGAAGCAGTTTCCGACCTCAAAGAAGCTATTCGATGATGTCCCATTTGAATGTGCTCTACGAAAGACGTTCCGGATGCTTTGCATTGTTTCTCCACCACCAACTCCTCTGTTGACACGGTGTTCCAATGGGGCTGTCAAGCGGAAAAAGCAGTAAGGCTGTGCGACGAGGAAGGGATTCGAACCCACGCGTGCAGAGCACAATGGATTAGCAGTCCATCGCCTTAACCACTCGGCCACCTCGTCATGCGCTCACTTTGAGCCAGTAGCGCTACCCACCGGATCTTGAAAGCCAGGACGTGTCAAAGCAGTTTTTGAACATGGAATTTTGCAGTGACCCGAGGCAAGATCTGTTGAAGCATTGAGCCAAAGCACTTCCATTTGGTGGTCCCAGCTGGTGAAAGGTTTAGTCAAAGGGCTCGTCCGGGATTTGAACCCGGGACCTCTCGCACCCAAAGCGAGAATCATAGCCCTAGACCAACGAGCCGTCTGAAGAAATTGTTCCCCTCCCCCGCAACGGAGCCTCAGGTTGGGAGAAGTGTCCGCCCTGAAAGGCCTAAAAAAGGGACTTTTATTAAGCCGTGATATATCATTGTTGCGGTCCATCCTCATGTCATGAATGCATTGGTGGTATAGTGGTGAGCATAGCTGCCTTCCAAGCAGTTGACCCGGGTTAGATTCCCGGCCAATGCAAGTAAGCGATCCTTTTCCCAAGGGGCCCATGCCTGCAGTTCCAAAAGTGCTGGCCTGACACTGCAGGCTCGTTGATAGCGTGGCTTCCAACAACGCCTGTGCCTTCCATATTGAACCAGTTTCCGCACTCAAAGAAGCTATTTGATGATGTCCTATTTGAATGTGCTCTACCAAAGACGTTCCGGATGCTTTGCATTGTTTCTCCACAACCAACTCCTCTGTTGACACTGTCGTATATTTTTACACATATTAATAGCCTTCTTATATAACGTATATCTTACACATATAACACACATATATAACGTATATTTTTACACATATTACATACATATTACATTACACATATTTGAGGCATTTGGGGACAGATGGTCGCGGGGAGATTTGGGAATCGATTGTCGCACATGCGCACACACACACACGCACACGCACACCCCCAAGGGTATAGGCCAATCGGTTCGAGGGCAGAGGCCTAGAAGGAAGGATCACGATTGGCCAAGAACATACTGTGATGTGATTGGCTGAGAGACCGGTATAAAACCGGGGGACAAAGAGAGCTCCGTCTCTTGTCTTCCTCGGACCCCGTCGTGACTGTCTGTGTGTAAACCTGATCCTGTGTAATCTGATGACCCGATCTTGTCTTTTTTGAATAAATAGTCTTAACTTTGGTCAGGACTTTTTCCCTCATTTTTGATCACCAAACAGAGAAAATATACTACAAAGTGGCGAGCCAGCCAGGAGATCAAAAAATAGCCAGTCGGTTTGCAACTCTTCAACAAAGGTGAGTCTTCTGCTGAATAACCCTTCTTTGTTGGCAAAATTGACTGTGTAAATCAGATGGGCTATATTTAAAAGAATCTTGATGTGTTGAAGTATATAATTGGGTAGAGGTTAGGCAGAGAGCCGGGTTGTGAAACCTGTATTGGTAAAAACGTTTTAATTGTACGATATTTTATCGTGTGTGTGGTATAACAGGATTGTTCGATACGTTAAAATATCGTGTTTGTAGTACAGCAGAGAATGAGCTGCATGTAGGCTTGTTTTGGGAACAAGGTATTAGCATAAAAACTGAGGGAAAGACGTTTTCCCAGTGGGCTGATAAATGTGTTTTGTATCAGAAAATAGTCTGATGAGTATAAGGAATGAGAATTCTTGGTTGATGTGTTTTGTAAGTAAGAGCATAGTCCGTGTTTGTAAGCAGGAGAAAAAACGTGGCTCTAGTAGAAAGGACGCCATTTTTTCATTGTGTGAACGCATGTCAGACACGTGGACACAGGGCCCCTAGTAGAAAGGACGCCATTTTTTCCATTGTGTGAACGCATGTAGACACGTGGACACACAGAGCCTCTAGTAGAAAGCATACGCCATTTTAGGAGTATTTGAATAAGATTATCTTGGCAAATAATACGTTTAACTGCATTGAAAGATATTCTTGAAATTGCTGTGTCGTGGAAAATAATAATTATTGTGGAAAAGCAATGTTGTGTTGTAAAGATTTCTTTTTCTTTTTTGATCACCAAACAGAGAAAATATACTACAACACGATGTTCCAACAGGGCTGTCAAGCGGAAAAAGCAGTAAGGCTGTGCGACGAGGATGGGATTCGAACCCACGCGTGCAGAGGGTGTCATATATTTTCGGCCACCGGATGGTTTTGTGGCGCATTGAGCATTGACGTCACGTCACAACTGAAATCGACCGACAGCTTCGACTCGACTGCAGTATCTCCCGAAAGCCAAAGACATCGTACCGTATTTCTCGCGTTCTACAAGTTTACTTTCTTCGTTTGGTTAATAGGTAAGTCACAAACATTATCTGTAATAATCTATAATAAGTAGACATACAAGAGGGGCTGCAGAAAGCGGACAGTTTTCAGTTTACTGTACTTTTGCTGTACCACTATACTTGACTCGTTATCGGCCGTGTCCGGACGTGTCTACGGTAACATATATGTATATATATATATATGAATTAAACTATGATTTAATGGAAGCACAACAATCGTCTAAGCCAAGATGATTTAAGGTGATTAGAGAAGTACGTATGTGTAGGTGTTCTGGCCGTGTCAGCAACATTCTGTTTAGAAACATGGAGCGGCATTAGAAGTTAAACGTTGTGTTTGGAGTTAATAATTTTGGTCAGGCTTGTTGATGTTGGCGATCTCCGTCAGCGTGGTTTGGCCGCCTGCAAGCCAAACCTTCCTGCTGTGGCTTCACATCCCAAACAACCCTTATCAGGAAATGATTAGGCTTTTTCGTGATTCAGAACTGGGAACTTTTACTTTCTTACCAGTTGAGAAAAGCCGGGCTTTCGGCACCAGAACCCTGCGTCACCAAATGTTATCTCCCCCTTGTTCTTCATATTCAAAGCTATTTCGATATTGATTTGCCAAGCTACTGTACGGCTACACATCGGACAAGTCTGCTGTCTCAATACTTTGTTCAACAGTTGTTAAATGCTGCAATGCTAGTCTACACAGTTTTGCACAATGATAGCCTGGCCGTGTGTGGGTTTTGCGAACCGTCTTGCGAGTTGTTCATAGTGTTATATTATTCATGGTTGTGCAATGTTTTAGATACTACTGCAATGCTAGTCTACACAGTTTTGCACAATGATAGCCTGGCCATACTATACAGCATTAGGCTACTGTACATAATATGTACATACTAATGTGCAAATGATATGACTGCTGCCTAGCAGTGCCCACAATGTTGTCATTTAGTAAATCCCCCAGTGTTACACTGTGATATTAGGCCTGAATCAAATCAAATCAATCAGGTGTAATTTATATTATAGGACAATTAAAGTGTAAATGTATACAGTTTATTTATTTACAATATATTAAGCCGTGTTGGCTTTGGGACCCGGCACAAAAGCACCTGGAGGGAGGTTTGGGAGAGTAGGGCTGATGGTTATGCTGCCTTCATCCTCTCAAAGAAGCCTGTGCCAGGCACTAAAATGCACCAACTTCAGCAGTACCTGTTGAAGCAGCAAAGCCAGGTAACAGCTGCCCCTGCTCCACCCTCAACATTACCTGACATGGCAGCTTCAACACCAGCAGCAACCTCTGCCCCTGCCTCTGATCTTCCAGGTCAGTTAATAACAAACATATTCATAATTATTGGTTTACTTGAATAGAACATGCTATTTGTAACGACACCTTTGTTTCATTTCACAGTAATGGAGGAAGACGAGGATTTGGAAAAGGCGATGCTGAGTCTGTCTCCATCTAAGTACATGACCCAGCTGAGTGAGTGTACTGATACATCTTTGAACTCATGTCGACATGTCCAGATCAGTAATTTATTAAACTGTACTTCATGCAATGATAAAATACACATTTCCTGTGCTTCTAGGTCCACCAGCAGCAGCAGCAGCAGCAGCCATTGGAGCCCCGTCCACAGCTAGAGGTTTCTTCTCCATACGTCTGGGAGGATAATTCTGTGACCCACATTATTATTCTGCCATAATATCGTTTATTATTTTGGCCGTGTTCTGGCCTGTTTTGATGTGTGTTCTTCTGTCCTACTAACCACTATTATAAGGAATTAACATGTCAGCGATGTGGGTAAGTATCATGAATTGTATGATTATATTATCATGAATATGAATTCAATTTTTGCATGTTGGTATTGTCACTGATGTGTTACCTGTTTTTTTAAAAGTCAACATTGAACTAAATATTAATTCATAACAAGTGTAAACCGTAGTAATTCTCATCAGATGAGACATATTGAGACACATAGATCTTATTAATGTTCAAATCAGCTTGACAGACAATAACAGGTAATGACAGAATGTGTCTAACCCATTTACAAGCATGATTAATAATTACTAATGAAGCCAGGCGTTAGTGAGGGAGAGAATAACACTTTATTTTCCTTTACAGTGAGGAGAAAACTGACTGCTTCAGCTACACACTCGAGACCAGCTGAGGATGATGAATCCGATATGACTGCGTCTCCTTTGCAAGGTTAATACATGTGCATACAGTACTGTGTGTCCCATCTTTATTCACTGTCAAAAGTGATTTCCAGTTGTGTGAAGTTTCATGTTACCTGCTCCTTCAGCTCCAGTGAAGGTCCTGCTGCCCATACCTCCTCAGCTGCTTGCCTTGGTCACATCCTTAGGCCTACAGCCTAGCTCAAGACAGCAGGAACCTGCCGTGTGGGAACATAGTATGTAATTTCATTTTATTTATATTGCACACATGTACTATAACTTATAACATAACAATATAATAGTATTTACCTAATTCTAAGGAATCAATTTAAGCCAAGTCTGTTATTTTGATTGAAAGTCATGAGTGAATTGCTGTGGATATTTAACCATTGACACTTCTTTTACATCCTATTACCTTAGATCCTACATTACACGTGAGGCACCCTGCCCCTACCAGAGTAGAGCAGGATACAGTGCTGCCTCAAGGTATGTATGACATACTCTCTGGCATGTTTTTTAACTTACTGACGTCTGCGCACAGTTTCTTTTTGGTTTAACATGTTTCATGTTTTCATTTCATTTTCTGTCATGTAGCACTGCCACACCATGCTCCTCCAGCACAGCCTGCAGCCTCTCTCCCTCCACCCCCAGCACAACCTGCAGCCTCTCTCCCTCCACCCCCAGCACAACCTGCAGCCTCTCTCCCTCCACCCCCAGCACAACCTGCAGCTGAGCCTTCAATCCCCAGCCGCTGGAACTGCTCCCACCATCAGGGTATCTGGATGAAGACGGAGCTGGACGCCATGGGGCTGTGGCCAGGGTCCCGACCAGTGCGGCACCTCATGAACATGGTCTCCTTGTGGCGTTATCCACCTCAGCCCGAACTCATTGAGACCTGCTCTGAGCTGCCTGCAAAAACATATTTTCAGCTCCATCCCTTCTTTATCTGGAAACCAGAACACAGCATTATGGAGAGGTTGAGGAACAATTATGTCCTACCTTGCTTGTTTGATTGTCCCGACCCCCATGTGGCCTCTGCTGGTATTGGAAGGCCTCGGGTGATTGTTAGCACCAGTGGCCAGTACTACATTCTAGCCTCCCGCCTTACCTGCAAAGGTTGCAGGAAGTACTGGTTTGCTGACAACCCCGAGTGGCTGGACAAGCTACCAACCCGCTACAGGAACATGTTCCCAGCCTTCTACACACGGAAGAAGGCTGTCTGTAAGACGGTGATGGGTGAGCTGAGGCGTTCCAGCAGGTCACCGAACGACATGGCCAACCAGGTGATGGAGATGCTCCACCTGAAGTATGAAAGAGCCAACCTGGCCTATCTGCTCAGTGTGGAGAACATCAGGGATGCTGAGGCAGGGCTGTATGGGCGGCAGAGGACCATCACTGGGTTCTTACGACGGGAGGACTCACCTGGCCTGTTTGGGGGATATGAAGACGCGGATGGCTGGTGTGGAGTGTCTTTGACGGCATTCTACCTGACAGACTGCCTCCTCCAGGAGTTCAAACGGCAGGAGCCAGTACTTACCCAGCTCCTACAAGGCACCTTCGGACAGGTCTTCAGGTCTGGTCACACACGCAAAGTGGCCAGGAAGGTGGCACTGACATCTGGAACCATGTCATCATATGCGGTGATGAACGAGAACTGGATGATCCTATCCTGGGTGATGCTGCAGTCGGAGAGTGAGCAATCCCTGGAGTCGCTGTACGAGGGACTGGCCAACCGCTACAGTGCTGCTGCAATTGAGAAGGCCAACTACCAGTGGGTGGACAGGTATGAATCCTCATCCTCACATTTTTAGAACCAGTTTAAATACATATTTCACAAAAAACATGTTTCACTTTCTTTTAACATTCACATGTATGTGAGTAAAAGAGAAGATTTTCATATGTCAGCATTCTTTTCTGTTTAGATAATTAATCTACAAAACATGACCATTATTAATAACACATTTATTTTTTCTCTTTGTGTCAATAGGGACTGTTGTGCAGCATTCAGGATCCCAAACTCCCAGCCTCATGAGCATCTCCTGTGGTCTGCCTGGATGACCACAGAGGCTATCGTGGCAGAGGTAACATCAGGGAACTTGGCCAACACCTGTGCCTCGCGGAACAAGTTCAACAACAACATCACTGTTAAATTGGACTTGTTCCACTGCATGCAGCGGTTCACCAGGGAGTGTTTCTCGGAGCACCATGCCCTGTACAGCTCCTTCTGCCAGTACCTCTCTGCAGCGTTCAGTGTGGTGGACCAGGCTGACCTGCAGAAGCTGAAGGAGGCCTACTCCTTCTGTGGGATTGTGCCTGCTAACCCCACCAAGCAGCACACCCGCGCGCACTGCAGGACAAAGGTGCCACACCCTACTGAGCTGGTGCAGAGAGTGGAAGCAGTCATGAAACACTTCTACCAGGCCAAAGACCCCAATGATGTGTGGCTCTTCAAGCCCTCAATGCTGAAGGAGTGGAGGATCCAGCGGGTGCACATCCTGAGAGGCTGCCTGAGTGACCCTGAGGTGGAGGACGGGGTTCTCTACAGGTATGGGGGAACACTGCAGCTGAACCACATCAAGGGTGAGGGGGCGACTGTGCCCATCTGGATCAGCGTCAGGGGCACCTCTCAGCAGGAGGGCTACCATTTCCACCAGGCTCGGTGGGTGACAGGTAACCGGGTGTCCACTGAGCTTTTCCAGGCCCAGGGTTTGACTGGAGTGGCACGCTGGAACTTCCAGAGGCTGGTGGACCTGAAGATGCCTGATGTGGTCTTACCTGCAGTGTTTGACCCATTGCTGATGGTGGAGCTGAACATGGCCTCTGTGAAGGTGACAGGACGGGCTAAATATCCAGCTCTGCAGGTCTCCAACAGGGACACAGGGGAGAGGTTTGGACTCCAATACATGGAGCCAGGCTGTCGCCCTGTTCCACTTGACTGGGACAAGCACAAGGTGCCAAAGACTGTCCCAGCTCCTGTGGCTGTAGAGCCAGATCACCCTCCAGCAGCTTCCCCTTCTGCAGTGGCCATGGAGGGAGACATCCATCCGGAGGTAATCCAGAATAATCATATTCACTCACTCACTCACTCACTCACATAGTTAAACTCTATGATTATTGTTCCTAATGGTAATTTGGCCTCTATTTCAGGAAATGGCCGACATAGACAACCTCCTGGCTCTTCTCCTCTCTGCTGACACCGATCCAGACCCACTGTCACAGTCCTCACAACAGTCCTCCAGAATGACTGACCTGTGCCGGTCAACTTTCACAGTAGCTCCTGCTACAACCAAAGAGGAGGACCTGCTGGATACAGGTATTTAAAATTAGATAACATAATTATGTGTGGGGCCAACAGCTAATTCTGTTTTACACACCCACACACAGTTATGGTTAGTGTATAGTCATAGCTTTGTCATTAAATTCATATTTTAATAATAAAATGATAATACTCTCTTTCAGATCTGCTTCTGCCCCTGTCAGCCACACCACCACTGCCCTTGTCAGCTTCTCCCCGTGCTGCCCGCACTGGGCCCATCGAGACAGGAGGCCGCTGTGTCGCTGTCACACCCCTGCCACCTGCCCCAGTCAACCCACCAGCGGTGAACCTACCCCTGGATGCCCCTGCGAACCAGGCAACAGGGACAACCGAACAGGGGAACACGCAGCAACAGCAGCAAAAAAAGAAAATACTTACCTGTCGAGCGTGTGGCCAGCCTAAGTCCCGCTACCTTGGCGATGGCTCCTCCATTCATTTCTTTTACAGGAGTGCAGAGGTGAGGTACTTCTACTGCTCGAAAAAAGTATTCGATACCTACGCAGTAGAAGGCCTCACAAATGCACGCATGCCATTCACAGACTTTGCCGAGACAGCATTTTTTCAGCGGGAGCTTAATGCAACAAAACAAAAGGCGGAGGTGTTAAGAAAGTATAAAAATACACCAGAGAAACACAAGATGCCAGGGCAGCAGCCCTCCGGCCGCCTGTGCAGGTTCTGCCACCAGCCACTTAAGCAGGGTCCCAACAGTCCACACACACACACTACATTCCCTGGAGTGAGTGGGAAATATATTTATTGCCCTGCAAAGGTACTGTCTCTGTACCAGGCACAGGGCATGGTAAAGGAAATGACCTGGGTGGAGTTCCAACTGTCTGCATTTTATGAAACTGAGAAGCAGAGGTGGATGGTAGAGAAACGTGTGGATCTACCTCCATTCACACTTAAACGCACACACACATAGAGACACATAGCAGGGTAGGAGAATCTTCCTGTGTATTACAAATTCCTTTGTATTACTTTCCAGTGTATTATTTATTTGTATTAAGCTTTTGTTAGTTGTTATTTACAATTACATGGTTCATTGATGTTCAGTCATTGCAAATCGTTTTAAATATGTGTATATTATGTACATGGTGTAGCAGTTATGTGTGTGCTTTTTAATAAATCAAGTGTGGAGTTGAATATGTGTCAAAGTGTTTTTTAAAACAGTATAATGGTGACATTAAGATCAACAGTGAAGCATAATTAAGGTTTGAGATTTTATGACAGGATTTTTATGGTGCATCAAGGAGATGGCCGGTGTTATCTCCTTGAAGAAAGGTGTTGATGCCTCTTCAGGAAGACTGCTTGCTGTTTGTTGCCTCAACAGGGGGCTGCAGTCTGATAAGAGTGTAGTCTTCCAGTCTGTACTGCTTTGAAGAAAGGTGTCCATGCCTCTTCAAGAAGACTGCTTGCTGTGTGTTGCCTCAACAGGGGGCTACAGTCTGATAAGACTTGCAATCTTCCCACGGTACGATAGAAACTGGAAAGGGGCAGAATGTAACATTTACATTGCAATGTTAAACCAATAAATAGCATAAGATGTCCTGTTTTCTTTAATGAAATGAATTATAAATCATCAAAACATGTTGTGTTACATTAAACATTAAACAAGACTTTAAAAAAGAAAATATTTTTGACAGTAATGTCCTCAGGTGGATTCGAACCCATGGCTGAAAAGACGGCAAGAAAGGGTCAATAAAAGGTCAAATCTGCATTACGGGAATACTCGACTGGCCTGACATTGAAGAATAGATGTTTACTTAGTTGATATCTGTTGTTCCAATTGTCCTAAAGGAGAGGTCATGCATTGGCCGGTAATCGAACCCGGGCCTCCCGCTTGGCAGGCGAGAATTCTACCACTGAACCACCAATGCTTAGATGTTTGCTATATTTGACCTTGAAAAATACATGTTTACTTAGTTGATATCTGTTGTTTCAATTGTCTTAAAGAATTATTCATGCATTGGCTGGGAATCGGACCCGGGCCTCCCGCGTGGCAGGCGAGAATTCTACCACTGAACCACCAATGCTTAGATGTTTGCTGAATTTCACCTTGAAGAATAGATGTTTACTTAGTTGATATCTGTTGTTTCAATTGTCCTAAAGTATTTTTCATGCATTGGCCGGGAATCTGACCCGGGCCTCCAGCGTGGCAGGCGAGAATTCTACCACTGAACCACCAATGCTTAGATGTTTGCTGAATTTCACCTTGAAGAATAGATGTTTACTTAGTTGATATCTGTTGTTTCAATTGTCCTAAAGAATTTTTCATGCATTGGCCGGGAATCGGACCCAGGCCTCCCGCGTGGCAGGCGAGAATTCTACCACTGAACCACCAATGCTTAGATGTTGTCTAAGCACTGAACCACCAATGCTTTGATGTTTGCAGTATTTGACCTTGAAGAATAGATGTTTACTTAGTTGATATCTGTTGTTTCAATTGTCCTAAAGGAGTGTTCATGCATTGGCCGGGAATCGAATCCGGGCCTCCCGCGTGGCAGGCGATAATTCTACCACTGAACCACCAATGCTTAGAAGTTTGCTGTATTTCACCTTGACGAATAGATGTTTACTTAGTTGATATCTGTTGTTTCAATTGTCCTAAAGAATTTTTCATGCATTGGCCGGGAATCGGACCCGGGCCTCCCGCGTGGCAGGCGAGAATTCTACCACTGAACCACCAATGCTTAGATGTTTGCTGTATTTCACCTTGAAGAATAGATGTTTACTTAGTTGATATCTGTTGTTTCAATTGTCCTAAAAAAATGTTCATGCATTGGCCGGGAATCGGACCCGGGCCTCCCGCTTGGCAGGCGAGAATTCTACCACTGAACCACCAATGCTTAGATGTATGCTGAATTTGACCTTGAAGAATAGATGTTTACTTAGTTGATATCTGTTGTTTCAATTGTCCTAAAGGAGAGGTCATGCATTGGCCGGTAATCGAACCCGGGCCTCCCGCTTGGCAGGCGAGAATTCTACCACTGAATCACCAATGCTTAGATGTTCGCTGAATTTCACCTTGAAGAATAGATGTTTACTTAGTTGATATCTGTTGTTTCAAATGTCCTAAAGAATTATTCATGCATTGGCCGGGAATCTGACCCGGGCCTCCCGCGTGGCAGGCGAGAATTCTACCACTGAACCACCAATGCTTTGATGTTTGCTATATTTGACCTTGAAAAATACATGTTTACTTAGTTGATATCTGTTGTTTCAATTGTCCTAAAGAACTTTTCATGCATTGGCCGGGAATCGGACCCGGGCCTCGTGCGTGGCAGGCGAGAATTCTACCACTGAACCACCAATGCTTAGATGTTTGCTGTATTTCACCTTGAAGAATAGATGTTTACTTAGTTGATATCTGTTGTTTCAATTGTCCTAAAGACTTTTTCATGCATTGGCCGGGAATCGGACCCGGGCCTCCCGCGTGGCAGGCGAGAATTCTACCACTGAACCACCAATGCTTAGATGCATGCTGAATTTGACCTTGAAGAATAGATGTTTACTTAGTTGATATCTGTTGTTTCAATTGTCCTAAAGGAGAGGTCATGCATTGGCCAGTAATCGAACCCGGGCCTCCCGCTTGGCAGGCGAGAATTCTACCACTGAATCACCAATGCTTAGATGTTTGCTGAATTTCACCTTGAAGAATAGATGTTTACTTAGTTGATATCTGTTGTTTCAATTGTCCTAAAGAATTATTCATGCATTGGCCGGGAATCGGACCCGGGCCTCCCGCGTGGCAGGCGAGAATTCTACCACTGAACCACCAATGCTTAGATTTTTGCTATATTTGACCTTGAAAAATACATGTTTACTTAGTTGATATCTGTTGTTTCAATTGTCCTAAAGAATTTTTCATGCATTGGCCTGGAATCGGACCCAGGCCTCCCGCGTGGCAGGCGAGAATTCTACCACTGAACCACCAATGCTTAGATGTTTGCTGTATTTCACCTTGAAGAATAGATGTTTACTTAGTTGATATCTGTTGTTTCAATTGTCCTAAAGAATTTTTCATGCATTGGCCTGGAATCGGACCCAGGCCTCCCGCGTGGCAGGCGAGAATTCTACCACTGAACCACCAATGCTTAGATGTATGCTGAATTTGACCTTGAAGAATAGATGTTTACTTAGTTGATATCTGTTGTTTCAATTGTCCTAAAGGAGAGGTCATGCATTGGCCGGTAATCGAACCCGGGCCTCCCGCTTGGCAGGCGAGAATTCTACCACTGAATCACCAATGCTTAGATGTTCACTGAATTTCACCTTGAAGAATAGATGTTTACTTAGTTGATATCTGTTGTTTCAATTGTCCTAAAGAATTATTCATGCATTGGCCGGGAATCGGACGCAGGCCTCCCGCGTGGCAGGCGAGAATTCTACCACTGAACCACCAATGCTTAGATGTATGCTGAATTTGACCATGAAGAATAGATGTTTACTTAGTTGATATCTGTTGTTTCAATTGTCCTAAAGGCTAGGTCATGCATTGGCCGGGAATCGGACCCGGGCCTCCCGCGTGGCAGGCGAGAATTCTACCACTGAACCACCAATGCTTAGATTTTTGCTATATTTGACCTTGAAAAATACATGTTTACTTAGTTGATATCTGTTGTTTCAATTGTCCTAAAGGAGAGGTCATGCATTGGCCGGGAATCGGAACGGGGCCTCCCGCGTGGCAGGCGAGAATTCTACCACTGAACCACCAATGCTTAGATGTATGCTGAATTTGACCTTGAAGAATAGATGTTTACTTAGTTGATATCTGTTGTTTCAATTGTCCAAAAGGAGAGGTCATGCATTGGCCCCGGGCCTCCCGCATGGCAGGCGAGAATTCTACCACTGAACCACCAATGCTTAGATGTTTGCTGTATTTCACCTTGAAGAATAGATGTTTACTTAGTTGATATCTGTTGTTTCAATTGTCCTAAAGGAGGGGTCATGCATTGGCCGGGAATCGAACCCGGGCCTCCCGCGTGGCAGGCGAGAATTCTACCACTGAACCACCAATGCTTAGATGTTTGCTATATTTGACCTTGGAAAATACATGTTTACTTAGTTGATATCTGTTGTTTCAATTGTCCTAAAGAATTATTCATGCATTGGCCGGGAATCGGACCCGGGCCTCCCGTGTGGCAGGCGAGAATTCTACCACTGAACCACCAATGCTTAGATTTTTGCTATATTTGACCTTGAAAAATACATGTTTACTTAGTTGATATCTGTTGTTTCAATTGTACTAAAGAATTATTCATGCATTGGCCGGGAATCGGACCCGGGCCTCCCGCGTGGCAGGCGAGAATTCTACCACTGAACCAGCAATGCTTAGATGTATGCTGAATTTGACCATGAAGAATAGATGTTTACTTAGTTGATATCTGTTGTTTCAATTGTCCTAAAGGAGAGGTCATGCATTGGCCGTGAATCGGACCCTGGCCTCCCGCGTGGCAGGCGAGAATTCTACCACTGAACCACCAATGCTTAGATTTTTGCTATATTTGACCTTGAAAAATACATGTTTACTTAGTTGATATCTGTTGTTTCAATTGTACTAAAGAATTATTCATGCATTGGCCGGGAATCGGACCCGGGCCTCCCGCGTGGCAGGCGAGAATTCTACCACTGAACCACCAATGCTTAGATGTATGCTGAATTTGACCATGAAGAATAGATGTTTACTTAGTTGATATCTGTTGTTTCAATTGTCCTAAAGATTTATTCATGCATTGGCCGGGAATCGGACCCGGGCCTCCCGCGTGGCAGGCGAGAATTCTACCACTGAACCACCAATGCTTAGATGTATGCTGAATTTGACCATGAAGAATAGATGTTTACTTAGTTGATATCTGTTGTTTCAATTGTCCTAAAGGAGAGGTCATGCATTGGCCGGGAATCGGACCCGGGTCTCCCGCGTGGCAGGCGAGAATTCTACCACTGAACCACCACTGCTTAGATGTATGCTGAATTTGACCATGAAGAATAGATGTTTACTTAGTTGATATCTGTTGTTTCAATTGTCCTAAAGGAGAGGTCATGCACTGGCCGGGAATCGAACCCGGGCCTCCCGCGTGGCAGGCGAGAATTCTACCACTGAACCACCAATGCTTAGATGTTTGCTATATTTGACGTTGAAAAATACATGTTTACTTAGTTGATATCTGTTGTTTCAATTGTCCTAAGGAATTATTCATGCATTGGCCGGGAATCGGACCCGGGCCTCCCGTGTGGCAGGCGAGAATTCTACCACTGAACCACCAATGCTTAGATTTTTGCTATATTTGACCTTGAAAAATACATGTTTACTTAGTTGATATCTGTTGTTTCAATTGTAGTAAAGAATCATTCATGCATTGGCCGTGAATCGGACCCGGGCCTCCCGCGTGGCAGGCGAGAATTCTACGACTGAACCACCAATGATTAGATGTTTGCTATATTTGACCTTGAAAAATACATGTTTACTTAGTTGATATCTGTTGTTTCAATTGTCCTAAAGAATTATTCATGCATTGGCCGGGAATCGGACCCGGGCCTCCCGCGTGGCAGGCGAGAATTCTACCACTGAACCACCAATGCTTAGATGTATGCTGAATTTGACCATGAAGAATAGATGTTTACTTAGTTGATATCTGTTGTTTCAATTGTCCTAAAGGAGAGGTCATGCATTGGCCGGGAATCGGACCCGGGCCTCCCGCGTGGCAGGCGAGAATTCTACCACTGAACCACCAATGCTTAGATGTATGCTGAATTTGACCATGAAGAATAGATGTTTACACTGAACCACCAATGCTTAGATGTATGCCGAATTTGACCATGAAGAATAGATGTTTACACTGAACCACCAATGCTTAGATGTTTGCTATATTTGACATTGAAAAATACATGTTTACTTAGTTGATATCTGTTGTTTCAATTGTCCTAAAGAATTATTCATGCATTGGCCGGGAATCGGACCCGGGCCTCCCGCTTGGCAGGCGAGAATTCTACCACTGAACCACCAATGCTTAGATTTTTGCTGTATTTCACCTTGAAGAATAGATGTTTACTTAGTTGATATCTGTTGTTTCAATTGTCCTAAAGAATTTTTCATGCATTGGCCGGGAATCGGACCCGGGCCTCCCGCGTGGCAGGCGAGAATTCTACCACTGAACCACCAATGCTTAGATGTATGCTGAATTTGACCATGAAGAATTGATGTTTACTTAGTTGATATCTGTTGTTTCAATTGTCCTAAAGGATAGGTCATGCATTGGCCGGGAATCGAACCCAGGCCTCCCGCGTGGCAGGCGAGAATTCTACCACTGAACCACCAATGCTTAGGTTTTTGCTATATTTGACCTTGAAAAATACATGTTTACTTAGTTGATATCTGTTGTTTCAATTGTACTAAATAATCATTCATGCATTGGCCAGGAACCGGACCCGGGCCTCCCGCGTGGCAGGCAAGAATTCTACGACTGAACCACCAATGATTAGATGTATGCTGAATTTGACCATGAAGAATAGATGTTTACTTAGTTGATATCTGTTGTTTCAATTGTCCTAAAGGAGAGGTCATGCATTGGCCGGGAATCGGACCCGGGCCTCCCGCGTGGCAGGCGAGAATTCTACCACTGAACCTCCAATGCTTAAATTTTTGCTATATTTGACCTTGAAAAATACATGTTTACTTAGTTGATATCTGTTGTTTCAATTGTACTAAAGAATTATTCATGCATTGGCCGGGAATCGGACCCGGGCCTCCCGCATGGCAGGAGAGAATTCTACCACTGAACCACCAATGCTTAGATGTATGCTGTATTTCACCTTGAAGAATAGATGTTTACTTAGTTGATATCTGTTGTTTCAATTGTCCTAAAGGAGGGGTCATGCACTGGCCGGGAATCGAACCCGGGCCTCCCGCGTGGCAGGCGAGAATTCTACCACTGAACCACCAATGCTTAGATGTTTGCTATATTTGACGTTGAAAAATACATGTTTACTTAGTTGATATCTGTTGTTTCAATTGTCCTAAGGAATTATTCATGCATTGGCCGGGAATCGGACCCGGGCCTCCCGTGTGGCAGGCGAGAATTCTACCACTGAACCACCAATGCTTAGATTTTTGCTATATTTGACCTTGAAAAATACATGTTTACTTAGTTGATATCTGTTGTTTCAATTGTAGTAAAGAATCATTCATGCATTGGCCGTGAATCGGACCCGGGCCTCCCGCGTGGCAGGCGAGAATTCTACGACTGAACCACCAATGATTAGATGTTTGCTATATTTGACCTTGAAAAATACATGTTTACTTAGTTGATATCTGTTGTTTCAATTGTCCTAAAGAATTATTCATGCATTGGCCGGGAATCGGACCCGGGCCTCCCGCGTGGCAGGCGAGAATTCTACCACTGAACCACCAATGCTTAGATGTATGCCGAATTTGACCATGAAGAATAGATGTTTACACTGAACCACCAATGCTTAGATGTTTGCTATATTTGACATTGAAAAATACATGTTTACTTAGTTGATATCTGTTGTTTCAATTGTCCTAAAGAATTATTCATGCATTGGCCGGGAATCGGACCCGGGCCTCCCGCGTGGCAGGCGAGAATTCTACCACTGAACCACCAATGCTTAGATTTTTGCTATATTTGACCTTGAAAAATGCATGTTTACTTAGTTGATATCTGTTGTTTCAATTGTACTAAAGAATTATTCATGCATTGGCCGGGAATCGGACCAGGGCCTCCCGCGTGGCAGGCGAGAATTCTACCACTGAACCACCATTGCTTAGATGTATGCTGAATTTGACCATGAAGAATAGATGTTTACTTAGTTGATATCTGTTGTTTCAATTGTCCTAAAGGAGGGGTCATGCATTGGCCGGGAATCGAACCCGGGCCGCCCCCGCGTGGCAGGCGAGAATTCTACCACTGAACCACCAATGCTTAGATGTTTGCTATATTTGACCTTGAAAAATACATGTTTACTTAGTTGATATCTGTTGTTTCAATTGTCCTAAAGAATTATTCATGCATTGGCCGGGAATCGGACGCGGGCCTCCCGCGTGGCAGGCGAGAATTCTACCACTGAACCACCAATGCTTAGATTTTTGCTATATTTGACCTTGAAAAATACATGTTTACTTAGTTGATATCTGTTGTTTCAATTGTCCTAAAGGAGAGGTCATGCATTGGCCGGGAATCGGAACGGGGCCTCCCGCGTGGCAGGCGAGAATTCTAGCACTGAACCACCAATGCTTAGATGTATGCTGAATTTGACCTTGAAGAATAGATGTTTACTTAGTTGATATCTGTTGTTTCAATTGTCCAAAAGGAGAGGTCATGTATTGGCCCCGGGCCTCCCGCATGGCAGGCGAGAATTCTACCACTGAACCACCAATGCTTAGATGTTTGCTGTATTTCACCTTGAAGAATAGATGTTTACTTAGTTGATATCTGTTGTTTCAATTGTCCTAAAGAATTTTTCATGCATTGGCCTGGAATCGGACCCAGGCCTCCCGCGTGGCAGGCGAGAATTCTACCACTGAACCACCAATGCTTAGATGTATGCTGAATTTGACCATGAAGAATAGATGTTTACTTAGTTGATATCTGTTGTTTCAATTGTCCTAAAGGAGAGGTCAGGCATTGGCCGGGAATCGGAACGGGGCCTCCCGCGTGGCATGCGAGAATTCTACCACTGAACCACCAATGCTTAGATGTATGCTGAATTTGACCTTGAAGAATAGATGTTTACTTAGTTGATATCTGTTGTTTCAATTGTCCAAAAGGAGAGGTCATGCATTGGCCCCGGGCCTCCCGCATGGCAGGCGAGAATTCTACCACTGAACCACCAATGCTTAGATGTATGCTGAATTTGACCATGAAGAATAGATGTTTACTTAGTTGATATCTGTTGTTTCAATTGTCCTAAAGGAGAGGTCATGCATTGTCCGGGAATCGAACCCGGGCCTCCCGCGTGGCAGGCAAGAATTCTACCACTGAACCACCAATGCTTAGATGTATGCTGAATTTGACCATGAAGAATAGATGTTTACTTAGTTGATATCTGTTGTTTCAATTGTCCTAAAGGAGAGGTCATGCATTGTCCGGGAATCGAACCCGGGCCTCCCGCGTGGCAGGCAAGAATTCTACCACTGAACCACCAATGCTTAGATGTATGCTGAATTTGACCATGAAGAATAGATGTTTACTTAGTTGATATCTGTTGTTTCAATTGTCCTAAAGGAGAGGTCATGCATTGGCCGGGAATCGGACCCGGGCCTCCCGCGTGGCAGGCGAGAATTCTACCACTGAACCTCCAATGCTTAAATTTTTGCTATATTTGACCTTGAAAAATACATGTTTACTTAGTTGATATCTGTTGTTTCAATTGTACTAAAGAATTATTCATGCATTGGCCGGGAATCGGACCCGGTCCTCCCGCATGGCAGGAGAGAATTCTACCACTGAACCACCAATGCTTAGATGTATGCTGAATTTGACCATGAAGAATAGATGTTTACTTAGTTGATATCTGTTGTTTCAATTGTCCTAAAGGAGGGGTCATGCATTGGCCGGGAATCGAACCCTGGCCTCCCGCGTGGCAGGCGAGAATTCTACCACTGAACCACCAATGCTTAGATGTATGCTGAATTTGACCATGAAGAATAGATGTTTACTTAGTTGATATCTGTTGTTTCAATTGTCCTAAAGGAGAGGTCATGCATTGGCCGTGAATCGGACCCTGGCCTCCCGCGTGGCAGGCGAGAATTCTACCACTGAACCACCAATGCTTAGATTTTTGCTATATTTGACCTTGAAAAATACATGTTTACTTAGTTGATATCTGTTGTTTCAATTGTACTAAAGAATTATTCATGCATTGGCCGGGAATCGGACCCGGGCCTCCCGCGTGGCAGGCGAGAATTCTACCACTGAACCACCAATGCTTAGATGTATGCTGAATTTGACCATGAAGAATAGATGTTTACTTAGTTGATATCTGTTGTTTCAATTGTCCTAAAGGAGAGGTCATGCATTGGCCGGGAATCGGACCCGGGTCTCCCGCGTGGCAGGCGAGAATTCTACCACTGAACCACCAATGCTTAAATTTTTGCTATATTTGACCTTGAAAAATACATGTTTACTTAGTTGATATCTGTTGTTTCAATTGTACTAAAGAAGTATTCATGCATTGGCCGGGAATCGGACCCGGGCCTCCCGCGTGGCAGGAGAGAATTCTACCACTGAACCACCAATGCTTAGATGTATGCTGAATTTGACCATGAAGAATAGATGTTTACTTAGTTGATATCTGTTGTTTCAATTGTCCTAAAGGAGGGGTCATGCACTGGCCGGGAATCGAACCCGGGCCTCCCGCGTGGCAGGCGAGAATTCTACCACTGAACCACCAATGCTTAGATGTTTGCTATATTTGACCTTGAAAAATACATGTATACTTAGTTGATATCTGTTGTTTCAATTGTCCTAAGGAATTATTCATGCATTGGCCGGGAATCGGACCCGGGCCTCCCGTGTGGCAGGCGAGAATTCTACCACTGAACCACCAATGCTTAGATTTTTGCTATATTTGACCTTGAAAAATACATGTTTACTTAGTTGATATCTGTTGTTTCAATTGTAGTAAAGAATCATTCATGCATTGGCCGTGAATCGGACCCGGGCCTCCCGCGTGGCAGGCGAGAATTCTACGACTGAACCACCAATGATTAGATGTTTGCTATATTTGACCTTGAAAAATACATGTTTACTTAGTTGATATCTGTTGTTTCAATTGTCCTAAAGAATTATTCATGCATTGGCCGGGAATCGGACCCGGGCCTCCCGCGTGGCAGGCGAGAATTCTACCACTGAACCACCAATGCTTAGATGTATGCTGAATTTGACCATGAAGAATAGATGTTTACTTAGTTGATATCTGTTGTTTCAATTGTCCTAAAGGAGAGGTCATGCATTGGCCGGGAATCGGACCCGGGCCTCCCGCGTGGCAGGCGAGAGTTCTACCACTGAACCACCAATGCTTAGATGTATGCTGAATTTGACCATGAAGAATAGATGTTTACTTAGTTGATATCTGTTGTTTCAATTATCCTAAAGGAGAGGTCATGCATTGGCCGGGAATCGGACCCGGGCCTCCCGCGTGGCAGGCGAGAATTCTACCACTGAACCACCAATGGTTAGATTTTTGCTATATTTGACCTTGAAAAATACATGTTTACTTAGTTGATATCTGTTGTTTCAATTGTACTAAAGAATTATTCATGCATTGGCCGGGAATCGGACCCGGGCCTCCCGCGTGGCAGGCGAGAATTCTACCACTGAACCACCAA
Source organism: Nansenia antarctica (assembly GCF_963989245.1). Lineage (NCBI taxonomy): Eukaryota > Metazoa > Chordata > Actinopteri > Argentiniformes > Microstomatidae > Nansenia > Nansenia antarctica. The sequence continues at coordinate 7,577,943 of NC_137679.1, read as the reverse complement.
TGCTTAGATGTATGCTGAATTTGACCATGAAGAATAGATGTTTACTTAGTTGATATCTGTTGTTTCAATTGTCCTAAAGGAGGGGTCATGCATTGGCCGGGAATCGAACCCGGGCCTCCCGCGTGGCAGGCGAGAATTCTACCACTGAACCACCAATGCTTAGATGTTTGCTATATTTGACCTTGAAAAATACATGTTTACTTAGTTGATATCTGTTGTTTCAATTGTACTAAAGAATTATTCATGCATTGGCCGGGAATCTGACCCAGGCCTCCCGCGTGGCAGGCGAGAATTCTACCACTGAACCACCAATGCTTAGATTTTTGCTATATTTGACCTTGAAAAATACATGTTTACTTAGTTGATATCTGTTGTTTCAATTGTCCTAAAGTATTATTCATGCATTGGCCGGGAATCGGACCCGGGCCTCCCGCGTGGCAGGCGAGAATTCTACCACTGAACCACCAATGCTTAGATTTTTGCTATATTTGACCTTGAAAAATACATGTTTACTTAGTTGATATCTGTTGTTTCAATTGTACTAAAGAATTATTCATGCATTGGCCGGGAATCGGACCCGGGCCTCCCGCGTGGCAGGCGAGAATTTTACCACTGAACCACCAATGCTTAGATTGTTGCTATATTTGACCTTGAAAAATACATGTTTACTTAGTTGATATCTGTTGTTTCAATTGTCCTAAATAATTTTTCATGCATTGGCCGGGAATCGGACCCAGGTCTCACGCGTGGCAGGCGAGAATTCTACCACTGAACCACCAATGCTTAGATGTAAGCTGAATTTGACCTTGAAGAATAGATGTTTACTTAGTTGATATCTGTTGTTTCAATTGTCCTGCAGGAGAGGTCATGCATTGGCCGGTAATCGAACCCGGGCCTCACGCTTGGCAGGCGAGAATTCTACCACTGAACCACCAATGCTTAGATGATGTCTAAGCATTGAACCACCAATGCTTAGATGTTTGCTATATTTGACCTTGAAGAATAGATGTTTACTTAGTTGATATCTGTTGTTTCAATTGTCCTAAATAATTTTTCATGCATTGGCCGGGAATCGGACCCGGGCCTCCCGCGTGGCAGGCGAGAATTCTACCACTGAACCACCAATGCTTAGATGTTTGCTGTATTTCACCTTGAAGAATAGATGTTTACTTAGTTGATATCTGTTGTTTCAATTGTCCTAAAGAATTTTTCATGCATTGGCCGGGAATCGGACCCGGGCCTCCCGCGTGGCAGGCGAGAATTCTACCACTGAACCACCAATGCTTAGATGTTTGCTATATTTGACCTTGAAGAATAGATGTTTACTTAGTTGATATCTGTTGTTTCAATTGTCCTAAAGGATAGGTCATGCATTGGCCGGTAATCGAACCCGGGCCTCCCGCTTGGCAGGCGAGAATTCTACCACTGAACCACCAATGCTTAGATGTTGTCTAAGCACTGAACCACCAATGCTTAGATGTTTGCTATATTTGACCTTGAAGAATAGATGTTTACTTAGTTGATATCTGTTGTTTCAATTGTCCTAAAGAATTTTTCATGCATTGGCCGGGAATCGGACCCGGGGCTCGCGCGTGGCAGGCGAGAATTCTACCACTGAACCACCAATGCTTAGATGTATGCTGAATTTGACCTTGAAGAATAGATGTTTACTTAGTTGATATCTGTTGTTTCAATTGTCCTAAAGGAGAGGTCATGCATTGGCCGGTAATCGAACCCGGGCCTCCCGCTTGGCAGGCGAGAATTCTACCACTGAACCACCAATGCTTAGATGATGTCTAAGCATTGAACCACCAATGCTTAGATGTTTGCTATATTTGACCTTGAAGAATAGATGTTTATTTAGTTGATATCTGTTGTTTCAATTGTCCTAAAGGAGTGTTCATGCATTGGCCGGGAATCGAACCCGGGCCTCCCGCGTGGCAGGCGAGAATTCTACCACTGAACCACCAATGCTTAGATGTTTACTGTATTTCACCTTGAAGAATAGATGTTTACTTAGTTGATATCTGTTGTTTCAATTGTCCTAAATAATTTTTCATGCATTGGCCGGGAATCGGACCCGGGCCTCCCGCGTGGCAGGCGAGAATTCTACCACTGAACCACCAATGCTTAAATGTATGCTGAATTTGACCTTGAAGAATAGATGTTTACTTAGTTGATATCTGTTGTTTGAATTGTACTAAAGAAGTATTCATGCATTGGCCGGGAATCGGACCCGGGCCTCACGCATGGCAGGCGAGAATTCTACCACTGAACCACCAATGCTAAGATGTTTGCTATATTTGACCTTGAAAAATACATGTTTACTTAGTTGATATCTGTTGTTTCAATTGTCCTAAAGAATTATTCATGCATTGGCCGGGAATCGGACCCGGGCCTCACGCGTGGCAGGCGAGAATTCTACCACTGAACCACCAATGCTTAGATGTATGCTGAATTTGACCTTGAAGAATAGATGTTTACTTAGTTGATATCTGTTGTTTCAATTGTCCTGAAGGAGAGGTCATGCATTGGCCGGTAATCGAACCCGGGCCTCCCGCTTGGCAGGCGAGAATTCTACCACTGAACCACCAATGCTTAGATGTATGCTGAATTTGACCTTGAAGAATAGATGTTTACTTAGTTGATATCTGTTGTTTCAATTGTACTAATGAAGTATTCATGCATTGGCCGGGAATCGGACCCGGGCCTCCCGCGTGGCAGGCGAGAATTCTACCACTGAACCACCAATGCTTAGATGTATGCTGAATTTGACCTTGAAGAATAGATGTTTACTTAGTTGATATCTGTTGTTTCAATTGTACTAATGAAGTATTCATGCATTGGCCGGGAATCGGACCCGGGCCTCCCGCGTGGCAGGCGAGAATTCTACCACTGAACCACCAATGCTAAGATGTTAGCTATATTTGACCTTGAAAAATACATGTTTACTTAGTTGATATCTGTTGTTTCAATTGTCCTAAAGAATTTTTCATGCATTGGCCGGGAATCGGACCCGGGCCTCCCGCGTGGCAGGCGAGAATTCTACCACTGAACCACCAATGCTTAGATGTTTGCTGTATTTCACCTTGAAGAATAGATGTTTACTTAGTTGATATCTGTTGTTTCAATTGTCCTAAAGAATTTTTCATGCATTGGCCGGGAATCGGACCCGGGCCTCCCGCGTGGCAGGCGAGAATTCTACCACTGAACCACCAATGCTTAGATGTATGCTGAATTTGACCTTGAAGAATAGATGTTTACTTAGTTGATATCTGTTGTTTCAATTGTCCTAAAGGAGAGGTCATGCATTGGCCGGTAATCGAACCCGGGCCTCCCGCTTGGCAGGCGAGAATTCTACCACTGAACCACCAATACTTAGATGTTGTCTAAGCACTGAACCACCAATGCTTAGATGTTTGCTATATTTGACCTTGAAGAATAGATGTTTACTTAGTTGATATCTGTTGTTTCAATTGTCCTAAAGAATTTTTCATGCATTGGCCGGGAATCGGAAGAAGGGACTTTTATTAAGCCGTGATATATCATTGTTGCGGTCCATCCTCATGTCATGAATGCATTGGTGGTATAGTCGTGAGCATAGCTGCCTTCCAAACAGTTGACCCAGGTTCGATTCCCGGCCAATGCAAGTAAGCGAACCTTTTCCCAAGGGGCCCATGCCTGCCGTTCCAAAAGTGCTGGCCTGACACTGCAGGCTCGTTGATAGCGTGGCTTCCAACAACGCCTGTGCCTTCCATATTGAAGCAGTTTCTGCTCTCAAAGAAGCTATTCGATGATGTCCCATTTGAATGTGCTCTACGAAAGACGTTCCGGATGCTTTGCATTGTTTCTCCACCACATCCTCCTCTGTTGACAAGGTCTTCCAACGGGGCTGTCAAGCGGAAAAAGGCAGTAAGGCCGTGCGACAAGGATGGGATTCGAACCCACGCGTGCAGAGCACAATGGATTAGCAGTCCATCGCCTCAACCACTCGGCCACCTCGTCATGCGCTCCCTTTGAACCAGTAGCTCTTCCCACCGGATCTTTAAAGCCAGGACGTGTTAAAGGAGTTTTTGAAGATGGAATTTTGCAGTGACCCGAGGCAAGATCTGTTGAAGCATTGAGCCAAAGCACTTCCATTTGGTGGTCCCAGCTGGTGAAAGCTTTCGTCAAAGGGCTCGTCAGGGATTTGAACCCAGGACCTCTCGCACCCGAAGCGAGAATCATGAATGAATGAATGAATGAATGAATGGACTTTATTGTCATTGCTACAGTACAGATACCAAACAACGAAATTTAGGAGGGGTGGCTCCCCTGGTGTTAGGAAAGGGAAAAGAAAAAACTTTTAAAAAAACATCACAAGAAGGGAAGGAGCTGGTTTACATAAATAAAGGCTATGTACACAATCCACTGTACTATACTGTACAGATAGACGACTAGGGTTGTCATATTGCACAATAGTATTGTTTCACGTTATTTAAAGTGTCACAGTTTGCAGGCTTGAAATGTACATGTTTGTGCCTCAGCACTACACCTGATTTTTTCAGTCCAGCAGCTGCCACACAATCCGTCCAGACTGTCCAGGGCCCAGAACTTAGGTCTTTGCTGTGTTCAGGGCCTGGACGGCCCTGTGGTAGAAGCTGTTCTTCAGTCTGTTTGTCTTAGCGGCCATGGTCCTGAACCGCCTTTTCGAGGGCAGCCTGGTAACGTCTACGTACCCAGGGTGGGTCGGGTCCCTGGAGATCTTGGAGGCCTTCCTGAGACAGCGTGTGTTGTACAGCTCTTCCAGAGAGGGGAGGGGGGCGCCGGTGATCTTCTGTGCTGTTCTCACGACTCTCTGTAGCGCATTTCTCTCCGCTGTTGTGCAGCTGGAGAACCAGTTGCAGATGCCGTAGGTGAGGATGCTCTCCACTGCGCCGCGGTAGAAGGCCACCAGTATCTCCTGCTTGTTGTGTTCTTTCCTGAGGCATCTCAGGGTGTATAGCCGCTGTTGTGCCCTCTTGATGGTGCATTTTGTGTTGTCCTTCCAGGACAGGTCATCCCGCATGTGATGTCCCAGGAATCGGAGGGTTGAGACTCTCTCCACGCTCTCTCCGTCGATGAGCAGGGGCTGGATCTCGGACTTTTTCCTCCTGAAGTCTACGATGAATTCCTGGGTCTTTGACTTGTTCAGCAGCAGGTTGTTAACCTTGCACAGCTTGCTCAGTTGCTCTACCTCATCCCTGTACGCCGCCTCGTCCCCCCCCAAGATACATCCCACCACGGTGGTGTCGTCTGCAAACTTTACGATGGAGTTGCTGGGGTGGACGGGGGTGAAGTCGTAGGTGTAGAGGTTGTAGAGGATGGGGCTTAACACGCAGCCCTGGGGGGACCCAGTGCTGAGTCTGAGGGCTGTGGAGGTGTGGGGGCCCTCCCGCACCCTCTGGGGGCGGTCGGTCAGGAAGTCCTTGATCCACGCACATATAGAGTGTGATAGGGCTGTTACGATTATTCGACGTCATCGACGTCATCGATTACGTCAATACGTCGGTTGCCGTAAAATGCGTCGGTTAGTCGTAAAAAACAAAATGGCTGCGACCAGTGCAAACACGGAGGCAGAGCCGGCGGCTAAAAGACTTCGCCCACGATCGTCCAAAGTATGGGAGTACTTTACAAAAAAAGAAACCAATGGCAATGTGGTGGTCTGTAAACTGTGCAAAAATGAATTGGCCTATCACAGCAGTACGACTGCAATGAACGAGCACCTCAAGCGAAAGCATCCTGGAGCGCTTTGTGAAGACAGCCGCAAGCTAGCACCGTAAGTCAGCGTTGTATTTCTGTTCACTTTTCTGGCCGTGTATCAGTGAAAAATGGATAGCTACTAGCTGGCTAGCTACGGTAGCCTTACTAGCCTATTGTTATTGTGGTGCTCGCACCTACTGTACGTTATCTAGCTCGTAGCTCGCATGCTACGTTAGCATCAATTTAGCTAATCATAACATAGCAGCGAGAGTAACGTTAGCTATGTAGCTGGCTAGCTACGGTAGCCTTACTAGCCTATTGTTATTGTGGTGCTCGCACCTACTGTACGTTATCTAGCTCGTAGCTCGCATGCTACGTTAGCATCAATTTAGCTAATCATAACATAGCAGCGAGAGTAAAGTTAGCTAGCCATGTAGCTACTAGCTAGCTATGTGTTGTGGTGATGGACAGACTTCTAAATGGCCATGTTGGCTAAACATAGCAGTGAGGTGGAAATTAAGGGGCCTACACATGATAAGAAATGTGTGCTTTTTTTATTTTCAGGAAGCAAAGCAGTGTGGAAAACTTTTTCCACAAAAAGAGCACAACTCCATGCACACCCCAGATGGCTGCTCAGCTTTCTAACAGCATCTTACAGATGATCGTCAAGGACATGAGACCTGTTGCTATTGTGGAGGGTCAAGGCTTTCGTGAGATGATCAACACATTTGAAGTTAACTTTTATATTTTATAATATTATATTTTATGTTGAGATTGTTATTGTTAAAGATTGTTACTGAGAGTATACGGTATTCCGGTTAGAATTTCACTTTTTTACAGAATTTACTGCATTCCTTGCACTTTTCCTTTTACTTGAAGTTAACTTTTATATTTTATAATATTATATTTTATGTTGGACTGTAAGAAAGAGAGGATCTTTTTTGTTGTGTGGAATATTGCCCTGCAGTGCAAGAATAATTGAATAAAATACTGAAATGTTGATAAGAGAAGTTTTTGACATTTATTTGGGGAAAATTAAGTGATAAATTAATCGAACAGCAAAAAAATAATCGTTAGACTAATCGTTAAATTAGTCGTTAGACTAGCCGACTAACCGACAAAATAATCGTTAGATTAATCGTTAGAAAAATAGTCGTTTGGGACAGCCCTAGAGTGTGATAGACCCAGGTCTAGTAGTTTGGTCACTAGCCTGTCTGGAAGGATGGTGTTGAAGGCGGAGCTGAAGTCCACGAAGAGCAGTCTTGCGTAGCTGTTTCCCCTCTCCAGGTGGGATAGAGTGGCGGGGAGAGTCTTCGCGATGGCGTCCTCTGTGGACCTGTGGGCTCTGTAGGCGAACTGGTATGGATCCAGGTTGGGCGGGAGGCGTGTGAGTATGTGGGCCCGGACTAGTTTCTCGAAGCACTTCATGACGATTGGTGTGAGTGCCACCGGGCGGTAGTCGTTTAGGCAGCTCACCGTGCTTTTCTTCGGGACTGGGATGATAGTTGAGGTTTTCAGGCAGGGTGGGACGGTGGCCTGGGACAGGGACTGGTTAAAGATGTTGGTGAAAACCCCGGCCAGCTGGTCGGCGCAGTCTCTCAGCACCCGTCCCAGGACACCATCCGGCCCCGAGGCTTTCCTGGGGTCCACCGCCTTCAGTACGCGTCTCACTTCATGCTCTGTGAGGGTGAGGCTGCTGAGAGCTGGAGAGAGTGGTGTTTGTGTTGCGGTTACCTCCGTTCGCCCCTCGTCGAACCGGGCGTAGAAGGTGTTCAGCTTTCCCGCCAGCAGGGGGTCGTCCTCTGCGGCTGTGAGCCTGTTGGCTCTGAAGTTTGTCATCTGCTGAACCCCCTGCCACATCCGCCTGGAGTCGTTGCTCAGGAGGCATTCCTCAATCTTCTCTCTGTGGTCTGCCTTGGCCGCTTTGATTCCGCGCTTTAGGTTGGCCCTGGTGGAGCTGTACAGCGGTGTGCTCTTCCCTGCGAAGAAGGCGTTGTCCCTCTCGTTGATCAGTTTTTGGACCTTCCCAGTCATCCATGGCTTCGTGTTGGGGTAGACCCGGACCCGTTTGTCCACGGTGACTGAGTTGGTGCAGGTCACTATGTGGTTCAGAACCGACGACGTGTACTGTTCCAGGTCCTCATGCTCATATTCCTGCCATAGGGTGTCATTTAGGCAGATCTGCAGTGGAGCGAACCCTTCTGGCCAGGTTCTGACAGTCTTAGTGGTGATGGGAGCACTTTTCCCCATGGTAGTGTATCATACCCCTAGACCAACGAGTCTGATGAAAGCGCTCCCCTCCCCCGCAACGGAGCCTCAGCTCGGGAGAAGTGTCCGCTCGACAGGCGGGGATACTGACCACTATACTAACGAGGAGGTGGTACAAGATTCGTGGGTTTGATTCCCGGCCAATGAAGAAATACTTTTTGCACCAGTCCTTTGCTCACCTGGTGCTTTCCATATTGCAAATGGACGGAAAACAGTTTAGGGACCTTGAAGCAAGTAGAACGTATTTGCTAGATTGTTCCTAGGAGGATCTTCAAACTCTGCTCCCACTTGAGAAGGCACTAGGAGGAACTTCAGACTCTGCTCCCATGGAAGAAGGCACTAGGAGGAAGTTCAGACTGCTCCAATGAGTTTTCAGAAGGAGGCGAGGAAAGAGGACACAGGGAATCAAGGGGAATCGAACCCACGAATCTTGTACCACCTCCTCGTTAATATAGTGGTCAGTGGTCAGTACCGTTGGAATTAGCTAGCTAGTTGGTATAAAGCATGCTTTCAGAGTTTCCGTAGTGTAGTGGTTATCACGTTCGCCTAACACGCGAAAGGTCCCCGTTTCGAGACCGGGCGGAAACATTTTCTTCCCCTTTCACCCATGGGGTACAGTACTGTTACCCTGACACATCCCAAAAGTCCTTCTGTCAATACCCTTGATTCCCTGTGTCCTCTTTCCTCGCCTCCTTCTGAAAACTCATTGGAGTAGTCTGAACTTCCTCCTAGTGCCTTCTTCAATGAGAGCAGAGTCTGAAGTTGCCCATAGTGCTTTCTCCTCCAATGGGAGCAGAGTCTGAAGTTCCTCCTAGTGCCTTCTCCAGTGGGAGCAGAGTTTGAAGATCCTCCTAGGAACAATCTAGCAAATACGTTCTACTTGCTTCAAGTTCGCTAAACTGTTTTCCGTCCATTTGCAATATGGAAAGCACCAGGTGAGCAAAGGACTGGTGCAAAAAGAATTTGTTCATTGGCCGGGAATCGAACCCACGAATCTTGTACCACCTCCTCGTTAATATAGTGGTCAGTGGTCAGTACCGTTGGAATTAGCTAGCTAGTTGGTATAAAGCATGCTTTCAGAGTTTCCGTAGTGTAGTGGTTATCACGTTCGCCTAACACGCGAAAGGTCCGCGGTTCGAGACCGGGCGGAAACATTTTCTTCCCCTTTCACCCATGGGGTACAGTACTGTTACCCTGACACATCCCAAAAGTCCTTCTGTCAATACCCTTGATTCCCTGTGTCCTCTTTCCTCGCCTCCTTCTGAAAACTCATTGGAGCAGTCTGAACTTCCTCCTAGTGCCTTCTTCAATGGGAGCAGAGTCTGAAGTTGCCCATAGTGCTTTCTCCTCCAATGGGAGCAGAGTCTGAAGTTCCTCCTAGTGCCTTCTCCAGTGGGAGCAGAGTTTGAAGATCCTCCTAGGAACAATCTAGCAAATACGTTCTACTTGCTTCAAGTTCCCTAAACTGTTTTCCGTCCATTTGCAATAGGGAAAGCACCAGGTGAGCAAAGGACTGGTGCAAAAAGTATTTGTTCATTGGCCGGGAATCGAACCCACGAATCTTGTACCACCTCCTCGTTAGTATAGTGGTCAGTATCCTTGCTGTCACGCGGGAGACCGGGGTTCAATTCCCTGACGGGGAGAGTTTCCTTTATCTTGTCGCTCTAATTCAAGCCAAGTGCCTTTAACAATTACCACTTACAAGGATCAAAAGCCGCTGGCACCACACATTAGTCTTTGGCATGGCGTTTCCGTAGTGTAGTGGTTATCACGTTCGCCTCACACGCGAAAGGTCCCCGGTTCGAAACCGGGCGGAAACAGTAAGATTTTATGACTGTTGCTTTCCGCTTGGAGGAGGAATGGCACTCGGCATTCCTGGCACCCGGCAAACAACCTCAATGACAAAACTACTACTAGCAACATAGCCATCAATAACACAATGATTTAGACAAGATGAAGTTCACTTACTCAGGCTAGGGAAAAGATAACTCCCATAACTCCTCTCACTTAGTCCAAAATGTATTTGACAATGTCAGAGCTGAACAGGCATAAATAGCTGGAAAAGTTGAAAGTCCTCCCAGTGCAAATTAGCAGCAATAGCATTCAAACACAATTGCTTTCAATAGAAACTAACTTCCAGGCCACACAGCCTCAACAACAAAACAACTCCTACTAGCAACACAGCTACCAGTAACACAATGATTTAAACAAGATTAAGTTCACTTCTCAGGCTAGGGAAAAGATAGCTCCTCTCACTTAAGTTAGCAAGTTTGGGGAGGGCAATAGCTTTATAGGAGACATGCCGTTGGAATTAGCTAGCTAGTTGGTATAAAGGATCCTTTCAGAGTTTCCGTAGTGTAGTGGTTATCACGTTCGCCTAACACGCGAAAGGTCCCCGGTTCCAGACCGGGCGGAAAAATCTTCTTCCCCTTTCACCCATGGGGTACAGTGCTGTTACCATGACACATCCCAAAAGTCCTTCTGACGGTTCGTGGGTTTGATTCCCGGCCAATGAACAAATTCTTTTTGCACCAGTCCTTTGCTCACCTGGTGCTTTCCATATTGCAAATGGACGGAAAACAGTTTAGGGAACTTGAAGCAAGTAGAACGTATTTGCTAGATTGTTCCTAGGAGGATCTTCAAACTCTGCTCCCACTGGAGAAGGCACTAGGAGGAACTTCAGACTCTGCTCCCATTGGAGGAGAAAGCACTATGGGCAACTTCAGACTCTGCTCTCATTGAAGAAGGCACTAGGAGGAAGTTCAGACTACTCCAATGAGTTTTCAGAAGGAGGCGAGGAAAGAGGACACAGGGAATCAAGGGTATTGACAGAAGGACTTTTGGGATGTGTCAGGGTAACAGTACTGTACCCCATGGGTGAAAGGGGAAGAAAATGTTTCCGCCCGGTCTCGAACCGGGGACCTTTCGCGTGTTAGGCGAACGTGATAACCACTACACTACGGAAACTCTGAAAGCATGCTTTATACCAACTAGCTAGCTAATTCCAACGGTACTGACCACTGACCACTATATTAACGAGGAGGTGGTACAAGATTCGTGGGTTCGATTCCCGGCCAATGAACAAATTCTTTTTGCACCAGTCCTTTGCTCACCTGGTGCTTTCCATATTGCAAATGGACGGAAAACAGTTTAGGGAACTTGAAGCAAGTAGAACGTATTTGCTAGATTGTTCCTAGGAGGATCTTCAAACTCTGCTCCCACTGGAGAAGGCACTAGGAGGAACTTCAGACTCTGCTCCCATTGGAGGAGAAAGCACTATGGGCAACTTCAGACTCTGCTCTCATTGAAGAAGGCACTAGGAGGAAGTTCAGACTACTCCAATGAGTTTTCAGAAGGAGGCGAGGAAAGAGGACACAGGGAATCAAGGGTATTGACAGAAGGACTTTTGGGATGTGTCAGGGTAACAGTACTGTACCCCATGGGTGAAAGGGGAAGAAAATGTTTCCGCCCGGTCTCGAACCGGGGACCTTTCGCGTGTTAGGCGAACGTGATAACCACTACACTACGGAAACTCTGAAAGCATGCTTTATACCAACTAGCTAGCTATTTCCAACGGCATGTCTCCTATAAAGCTATTCCCCTCCCCAAACTTGCTAACTTAAGTGAGAGGAGCTATCTTTTCCCTAGCCTGAGAAGTGAACTTAATCTTGTTTAAATCATTGTGTTACTGGTAGCTGTGTTGCTAGTAGGAGTTGTTTTGTTGTTGAGGCTGTGTGGCCTGGAAGTTAGTTTCTATTGAAAGCAATTGTGTTTGAATGCTATTGCTGCTAATTTGCACTGGGAGGACTTTCAACTTTTCCAGCTATTTATGCCTGGTCAGCTCTGACATTGTCAAATACATTTTGGACTAAGTGAGAGGAGCTATCTTTTCCCTAGCCTGAGTAAGTGAACTTCATCTTGTCTAAATCATTGTGTTATTGATAGCTATGTTGCTAGTAGTAGTTTTGTCGTTGAGGTTGTTTGCCGGGTGCCAGGAATGCCGAGTGCCATTCCTCCTCCAAGCGGAAAGCAACAGTCATAAAACCTTACTGTTTCCGCCCGGTTTCAAACCGGGGACCTTTCGCGTGTGAGGCGAACGTGATAACCACTACACTACGGAAACGCCATGCCAAACACTAATGTGTGGTGCCAGCGGCTTTTGATCCTTGTAAGTGGTAATTGTTAAAGGCACGTGGCTTGAATTAGAGCGACAAGATAAAGGAAACTCTCCCCGTCGGGGAATTGAACCCCGGTCTCCCGCGTGACAGGCGGGGATACTGACCACTATACTAACGAGGAGGTGGTATATGGGCTGACGGTTCGATTCCCGCCCAATGCACACTTTTTGCAACAGTTCTTTGCTCACCTGGTGCTTTACATATAAGAAAATAGATGGAAAACGGTGCAGGGCACTTGAAGTAAGTAGAACGTATTTGCTGGATTGTTCCTAGGAGGAACTTCAAACTCTGCTGCCATTGGAGGGGAAGGCACTTGGCTTTAATTTGAGCTATAAGATAAAGGCACTTCTCCCCGTCGGGGAATTGAACCCCGGTCTCCCGCGTGACAGGCGGGGATACTGACCACTATTCTAACGAGGAGGTGGTACAAGATTCGTGGGTTCGATTCCCGGCCAATGAACAAATACTTTTTGCACCAGTCCTTTGCTCACCTGGTCCTTTCCATATTGCAAATGGACGGAAAACAGTTTAGGGAACTTGAAGCAAGTAGAACGTATTTGCTAGATTGTTCCTAGGAGGATCTTCAAACTCTGCTCCCACTGGAGAAGGCACTAGGAGGAACTTCAGACTCTGCTCCCATTGGAGGAGAAAGCACTATGGGCAACTTCAGACTCTGCTCCCATTGAAGAAGGCACTAGGAGGAAGTTCAGACTGCTCCAATGAGTTTTCTTGATTGATTGATTGATTGATTGAAAACCTTTATTGTCCCCAATGGGGAAATTTTGTTGTCAAACAGCTCAGTTAGGGCAGAAAACATTCAGTACAGAAAACAGAAAAACATTCAATAAAAAACATAAAACAGTGCAGGCTCAATAAGTAAAAAGTTCCAAAAGTTCCATCTCCAGGTCTCCCCCACCCTGCAGGGCCTGGTTGTAGAGTCGGAGTGCAGCTGGAATAAAGGACTGTCCAAATCTTTTTGTACTTTGACGGGGGAGAACAAATCTGTGGCTGAACTTGCTCCTCATCCCTGCCAGCTCGCAGTACATCGGGTGGGAGGGATTGGCCAGCATGGCCGCCAGTTTTTTCCCCATCCTCTGTTCTGCCACCACCTCTAGGCTGTCCAGCCCGGTCCCCACCACAGAGCTGGCCTTCTTCACCAGTTTCAGAAGGAGGCGAGGAAAGAGGACACAGGGAATCAAGGGTATTGACAGAAGGACATTTGGGATGTGTCAGGGTAACAGCACTGTACCCCATGGGTGAAAGGGGAAGAAAATGTTTCCGCCCGGTCTCGAACCGGGGACCTTTCGCGTGTTAGGCGAACGTGATAACCACTACACTACGGAAACTCTGAAAGCATGCTTTATACCAACTAGCTAGCTATTTCCAACGGCATGTCTCCTATAAAGCTATTCCCCTCCCCAAACTTGCTAACTTAAGTGAGAGGAGCTATCTTTTCCCTAGCCTGAGAAGTGAACTTAATCTTGTTTAAATCATTGTGTTACTGGTAGCTGTGTTGCTAGTAGGAGTTGTTTTGTTGTTGAGGCTGTGTGGCCTGGAAGTTAGTTTCTATTGAAAGCAATTGTGTTTGAATGCTATTGCTGCTAATTTGCACTGGGAGGACTTTCAACTTTTCCAGCTATTTATGCCTGGTCAGCTCTGACATTGTCAAATACATTTTGGACTAAGTGAGAGGAGCTATCTTTTCCCTAGCCTGAGTAAGTGAACTTCATCTTGTCTAAATCATTGTGTTATTGATAGCTATGTTGCTAGTAGTAGTTTTGTCGTTGAGGTTGTTTGCCGGGTGCCAGGAATGCCGAGTGCCATTCCTCCTCCAAGCGGAAAGCAACAGTCATAAAACCTTACTGTTTCCGCCCGGTTTCGAACCGGGGACCTTTCGCGTGTGAGGCGAACGTGATAACCACTACACTACGGAAACGCCATGCCAAACACTAATGTGTGGTGCCAGCGGCTTTTGATCCTTGTAAGTGGTAATTGTTAAAGGCACTTGGCTTGAATTAGAGCGACAAGATAAAGGAAACTCTCCCCGTCGGGGAATTGAACCCCGGTCTCCCGCGTGACAGGCGGGGATACTGACCACTATACTAACGAGGAGGTGGTATATAATGTGTTGTTGGTTCGATTCCCGCCCAATTCACACTTTTTGCAACAGTCCTTTGCTCACCTGGTGCTTTACATATAAGAAAATGGATGGAAAACAGTGCGGGGCACTTGAAGTAAGTAGAACGTATTTGCTGGATTGTTCCTAGGAGGAACTTCAAACTCTGCTGCCATTGGAGGAGAAGGCACTTGGCTTGAATTTGAGCTATAAGATAAAGGCACTTCTCCCCGTCGGGGAATTGAACCCCGGTCTCCCGCGTGACAGGCGGGGATACTGACCACTATACTAACGAGGAGGTGGTACAAGATTTGTGGGTTCGATTCCCGGCCAATGAACAAATACTTTTGCACCAGTCCTTTGCTCACCTGGTGCTTTCCATATTGCAAATGGACAGAAAACAGTTTAGGGAACTTGAAGCAAGTAGAACGTATTTGCTAGATTGTTCCTAGGAGGATCTTCAAACTCTGCTCCCACTGGAGAAGGCACTAGGAGGAACTTCAGACTCTGCTCCCATTGGAGGAGAAAGCACTATGGGCAACTTCAGACTCTGCTCCCATTGAAGAAGGCACTAGGAGCAAGTTCAGACTGCTCCAATGAGTTTTCAGAAGGAGGCGAGGAAAGAGGACACAGGGAATCAAGGGTATTGACAGAAGGACTTTTGGGATGTGTCAGGGTAACAGCACTGTACCCCATGGGTGAAAGGGGAAGAAAATGTTTCCGCCCGGTCTCGAACCGGGGACCTTTCGCGTGTTAGGCGAACGTGATAACCACTACACTACGGAAACTCTGAAAGCATGCTTTATACCAACTAGCTAGCTATTTCCAACGGCATGTCTCCTATAAAGCTATTCCCCTCCCCAAACTTGCTAACTTAAGTGAGAGGAGCTATCTTATCCCTAGCCTGAGAAGTGAACTTAATCTTGTTTAAATCATTGTGTTACTGGTAGCTGTGTTGCTAGTAGGAGTTGTTTTGTTGTTGAGGCTGTGTGGCCTGGAAGTTAGTTTCTATTGAAAGCAATTGTGTTTGAATGCTATTGCTGTTAATTTGCACTGGGAGGACTTTCAACTTTTCCAGCTATTTATGCCTGGTCAGCTCTGACATTGTCAAATACATTTTGGACTAAGTGAGAGGAGCTATCTTTTCCCTAGCCTGAGTAAGTGAACTTCATCTTGTCTAAATCATTGTGTTATTGATAGCTATGTTGCTAGTAGTAGTTTTGTCGTTGAGGTTGTTTGCCGGGTGCCAGGAATGCCGAGTGCCATTCCTCCTCCAAGCGGAAAGCAACAGTCATAAAATCTTACTGTTTCCGCCCGGTTTCGAACCGGGGACCTCCCGCGCGGCAATCGAGAGATATGCCTACACTACTGCCATAGACTTTGCATTGGCCCATTCATTGTCTATGGCAGTAGTTAAGATCCCGTTCACTTTGGTAGTTCTATATAGTTCATATATTTTCGGCCACCGGATGGTTTTGTGGCGCATTGAGCAGTGACGTCACGTCACAACACTGAAATCAACTCGACTGCACTATTTCCTGAAAGGCAAAGACAGCGTACCGTCTTTCTCGCGTTCTAAACTCTCAAGTTTACTTTCTTCGTTTGGTTAATAGGTAAGTCACAAACATTAACTGTAATAATATATAATAAGTAGACATACAAGAGGGGCTGCAGAAAGCACTGCACTTTATATATGTTGCACTATCCAATGCACTGTTGTCTGTCCTGTGTTGCCCTGTTTTTTTGCATTTGTTTTTGTATACACGTGAAAAAAGTATAAACGCACTTACTGTAATGCCGAAGCAAATTCCTATATGTGTATGCATAATGGCAATAAACGTTATCTGAATCTGAATCTGAATCTGAAAAGCGGACAGTTTTCAGTTTACGGTACTTTTGCTGTACTTGACTCGTTATCGGACATGTCTGTCAGGTCCGGACGTGTCTACGGTAACATATGTATATATATATATATAGGTAACATATTCAAAGCTATTTCGATATTGATTTGCCAAGCTACTGTACGGCTACACATCGGACAAGTCTGCTGTCTCAATACTTTGTTCAACAGTTGTTAAATTAACAATGTTAATAACAGTGTGTGGGTCTTGCGTATATATATAAATGATGTTGATAATAAAAATAAAAATAAAGTAAAAACATTACAACACAACATTACACTAGTTAAGACACACACACACATCATCATCATCATCATCATCAATACAATTAATGATCACAGAACTGATGTTCTTTCTGTAATTTTTTGGTTCTAGATTTAAAAATGGTGAATGTACTACTCTCTCTGATACTAGAAGTGTCATGTGAAGCACCCTGCCCCTACCAGAGCAGAGCAGCATACAGTGCTGCCTCAATACTCTGGCATGTTTTTTAACTGAAGTCTATGCACAGCTCCTTTTTGGTTTAACATGTGTTTCCTATTTATTTTGTTGTCATGCAGCACTGCCACACCATGCTCCTCCATCACAGTCTGCAGCCTCTCTCCCTCCGCCCCCAACGCAGCCTGCAGCCTCTCTCCCTCCGCCCCCAACACAGCCTGCAGCTGAGCCTTCCATCCCCAGCTACGATCACAATGTCGGCCGCTGGAACTGCTGTCCCCATCAGAGCATCTGGATGAAGATGGGGCTGAATGGCCATGGGTTGAGTGGCCAGGGTCCTGATCAGTGTGGCACCTTAGAAGGGAAAGAGACTGTACACACACACACACACACACACACACACACACACACACACACACACACACACACACACACACACACATAGTAGAGTTTTTATTTACAATGAAATGATTAATTAATGTTGTAACACTGTTGGAAATTGTTTTAAATATGCACATTTTGTTTTAGTTCGATACAACCAAGGTTTAATCAGTTTTGTTTATTTTTTATGTACATGGTTTAGCAGTTGTGCGTGTGTGCTTTTTAATAAATCAAGTGTGGAGTTCAATACATCCACGTGTCTGTGTATGTTTTAAAACAGTATAATGGTTACATTAACATCAACAATGGAGCTTAGGGTTAGAGAACTCAACAGGGCAGAATACATTGCAATGTTAAACCAATAAATAGCATAAGATGTCCTGTTTTCTTTAATGAAATTAATTATAAATCATCAAAACATGTTGTGTTACATTAAACATTTAATTGATTAAGACTTTAAAAAAGAAAATATTTTTGACAGTAATGTCCTCAGGTGGATTCGAACCCGCGGCTGAAAAGACGGCAAGAAAGGGTCAATAAACGGTTAAAAATCTCCGTTATAGCAACACGCGACTGGCCACACTACGGAAACTCTGAAAGCATGCTTTATACCAACTAGCTAGCTATTTCCAACGGCATGTCTCCTATAAAGCTATTCCCCTCCCCAAACTTGCTAACTTAAGTGAGAGGAGCTATCTTTTCCCTAGCCTGAGAAGTGAACTTAATCTTGTTTAAATCATTGTGTTACTGGTAGCTGTGTTGCTAGTAGGAGTTGTTTTGTTGTTGAGGCTGTGTGGCCTGGAAGTTAGTTTCTATTGAAAGCAATTGTGTTTGAATGCTATTGCTGCTAATTTGCACTGGGAGGACTTTCAACTTTTCCAGCTATTTATGCCTGGTCAGCTCTGACATTGTCAAATACATTTTGGACTAAGTGAGAGGAGCTATCTTTTCCCTAGCCTGAGTAAGTGAACTTCATCTTGTCTAAATCATTGTGTTATTGATAGCTATGTTGCTAGTAGTAGTTTTGTCGTTGAGGTTGTTTGCCGGGTGCCAGGAATGCCGAGTGCCATTCCTCCTCCAAGCGGAAAGCAACAGTCATAAAACCTTACTGTTTCCGCCCGGTTTCAAACCGGGGACCTTTCGCGTGTGAGGCGAACGTGATAACCACTACACTACGGAAACGCCATGCCAAACACTAATGTGTGGTGCCAGCGGCTTTTGATCCTTGTAAGTGGTAATTGTTAAAGGCACGTGGCTTGAATTAGAGCGACAAGATAAAGGAAACTCTCCCCGTCGGGGAATTGAACCCCGGTCTCCCGCGTGACAGGCGGGGATACTGACCACTATACTAACGAGGAGGTGGTATATGGGCTGACGGTTCGATTCCCGCCCAATGCACACTTTTTGCAACAGTTCTTTGCTCACCTGGTGCTTTACATATAAGAAAATAGATGGAAAACGGTGCAGGGCACTTGAAGTAAGTAGAACGTATTTGCTGGATTGTTCCTAGGAGGAACTTCAAACTCTGCTGCCATTGGAGGGGAAGGCACTTGGCTTTAATTTGAGCTATAAGATAAAGGCACTTCTCCCCGTCGGGGAATTGAACCCCGGTCTCCCGCGTGACAGGCGGGGATACTGACCACTATTCTAACGAGGAGGTGGTACAAGATTCGTGGGTTCGATTCCCGGCCAATGAACAAATACTTTTTGCACCAGTCCTTTGCTCACCTGGTCCTTTCCATATTGCAAATGGACGGAAAACAGTTTAGGGAACTTGAAGCAAGTAGAACGTATTTGCTAGATTGTTCCTAGGAGGATCTTCAAACTCTGCTCCCACTGGAGAAGGCACTAGGAGGAACTTCAGACTCTGCTCCCATTGGAGGAGAAAGCACTATGGGCAACTTCAGACTCTGCTCCCATTGAAGAAGGCACTAGGAGGAAGTTCAGACTGCTCCAATGAGTTTTCTTGATTGATTGATTGATTGATTGAAAACCTTTATTGTCCCCAATGGGGAAATTTTGTTGTCAAACAGCTCAGTTAGGGCAGAAAACATTCAGTACAGAAAACAGAAAAACATTCAATAAAAAACATAAAACAGTGCAGGCTCAATAAGTAAAAAGTTCCAAAAGTTCCATCTCCAGGTCTCCCCCACCCTGCAGGGCCTGGTTGTAGAGTCGGAGTGCAGCTGGAATAAAGGACTGTCCAAATCTTTTTGTACTTTGACGGGGGAGAACAAATCTGTGGCTGAACTTGCTCCTCATCCCTGCCAGCTCGCAGTACATCGGGTGGGAGGGATTGGCCAGCATGGCCGCCAGTTTTTTCCCCATCCTCTGTTCTGCCACCACCTCTAGGCTGTCCAGCCCGGTCCCCACCACAGAGCTGGCCTTCTTCACCAGTTTCAGAAGGAGGCGAGGAAAGAGGACACAGGGAATCAAGGGTATTGACAGAAGGACATTTGGGATGTGTCAGGGTAACAGCACTGTACCCCATGGGTGAAAGGGGAAGAAAATGTTTCCGCCCGGTCTCGAACCGGGGACCTTTCGCGTGTTAGGCGAACGTGATAACCACTACACTACGGAAACTCTGAAAGCATGCTTTATACCAACTAGCTAGCTATTTCCAACGGCATGTCTCCTATAAAGCTATTCCCCTCCCCAAACTTGCTAACTTAAGTGAGAGGAGCTATCTTTTCCCTAGCCTGAGAAGTGAACTTAATCTTGTTTAAATCATTGTGTTACTGGTAGCTGTGTTGCTAGTAGGAGTTGTTTTGTTGTTGAGGCTGTGTGGCCTGGAAGTTAGTTTCTATTGAAAGCAATTGTGTTTGAATGCTATTGCTGCTAATTTGCACTGGGAGGACTTTCAACTTTTCCAGCTATTTATGCCTGGTCAGCTCTGACATTGTCAAATACATTTTGGACTAAGTGAGAGGAGCTATCTTTTCCCTAGCCTGAGTAAGTGAACTTCATCTTGTCTAAATCATTGTGTTATTGATAGCTATGTTGCTAGTAGTAGTTTTGTCGTTGAGGTTGTTTGCCGGGTGCCAGGAATGCCGAGTGCCATTCCTCCTCCAAGCGGAAAGCAACAGTCATAAAACCTTACTGTTTCCGCCCGGTTTCGAACCGGGGACCTTTCGCGTGTGAGGCGAACGTGATAACCACTACACTACGGAAACGCCATGCCAAACACTAATGTGTGGTGCCAGCGGCTTTTGATCCTTGTAAGTGGTAATTGTTAAAGGCACTTGGCTTGAATTAGAGCGACAAGATAAAGGAAACTCTCCCCGTCGGGGAATTGAACCCCGGTCTCCCGCGTGACAGGCGGGGATACTGACCACTATACTAACGAGGAGGTGGTATATAATGTGTTGTTGGTTCGATTCCCGCCCAATTCACACTTTTTGCAACAGTCCTTTGCTCACCTGGTGCTTTACATATAAGAAAATGGATGGAAAACAGTGCGGGGCACTTGAAGTAAGTAGAACGTATTTGCTGGATTGTTCCTAGGAGGAACTTCAAACTCTGCTGCCATTGGAGGAGAAGGCACTTGGCTTGAATTTGAGCTATAAGATAAAGGCACTTCTCCCCGTCGGGGAATTGAACCCCGGTCTCCCGCGTGACAGGCGGGGATACTGACCACTATACTAACGAGGAGGTGGTACAAGATTTGTGGGTTCGATTCCCGGCCAATGAACAAATACTTTTGCACCAGTCCTTTGCTCACCTGGTGCTTTCCATATTGCAAATGGACAGAAAACAGTTTAGGGAACTTGAAGCAAGTAGAACGTATTTGCTAGATTGTTCCTAGGAGGATCTTCAAACTCTGCTCCCACTGGAGAAGGCACTAGGAGGAACTTCAGACTCTGCTCCCATTGGAGGAGAAAGCACTATGGGCAACTTCAGACTCTGCTCCCATTGAAGAAGGCACTAGGAGCAAGTTCAGACTGCTCCAATGAGTTTTCAGAAGGAGGCGAGGAAAGAGGACACAGGGAATCAAGGGTATTGACAGAAGGACTTTTGGGATGTGTCAGGGTAACAGCACTGTACCCCATGGGTGAAAGGGGAAGAAAATGTTTCCGCCCGGTCTCGAACCGGGGACCTTTCGCGTGTTAGGCGAACGTGATAACCACTACACTACGGAAACTCTGAAAGCATGCTTTATACCAACTAGCTAGCTATTTCCAACGGCATGTCTCCTATAAAGCTATTCCCCTCCCCAAACTTGCTAACTTAAGTGAGAGGAGCTATCTTATCCCTAGCCTGAGAAGTGAACTTAATCTTGTTTAAATCATTGTGTTACTGGTAGCTGTGTTGCTAGTAGGAGTTGTTTTGTTGTTGAGGCTGTGTGGCCTGGAAGTTAGTTTCTATTGAAAGCAATTGTGTTTGAATGCTATTGCTGCTAATTTGCACTGGGAGGACTTTCAACTTTTCCAGCTATTTATGCCTGGTCAGCTCTGACATTGTCAAATACATTTTGGACTAAGTGAGAGGAGCTATCTTTTCCCTAGCCTGAGTAAGTGAACTTCATCTTGTCTAAATCATTGTGTTATTGATAGCTATGTTGCTAGTAGTAGTTTTGTCGTTGAGGTTGTTTGCCGGGTGCCAGGAATGCCGAGTGCCATTCCTCCTCCAAGCGGAAAGCAACAGTCATAAAATCTTACTGTTTCCGCCCGGTTTCGAACCGGGGACCTCCCGCGCGGCAATCGAGAGATATGCCTACACTACTGCCATAGACTTTGCATTGGCCCATTCATTGTCTATGGCAGTAGTTAAGATCCCGTTCACTTTGGTAGTTCTATATAGTTCATATATTTTCGGCCACCGGATGGTTTTGTGGCGCATTGAGCAGTGACGTCACGTCACAACACTGAAATCAACTCGACTGCACTATTTCCTGAAAGGCAAAGACAGCGTACCGTCTTTCTCGCGTTCTAAACTCTCAAGTTTACTTTCTTCGTTTGGTTAATAGGTAAGTCACAAACATTAACTGTAATAATATATAATAAGTAGACATACAAGAGGGGCTGCAGAAAGCACTGCACTTTATATATGTTGCACTATCCAATGCACTGTTGTCTGTCCTGTGTTGCCCTGTTTTTTTGCATTTGTTTTTGTATACACGTGAAAAAAGTATAAACGCACTTACTGTAATGCCGAAGCAAATTCCTATATGTGTATGCATAATGGCAATAAACGTTATCTGAATCTGAATCTGAATCTGAAAAGCGGACAGTTTTCAGTTTACGGTACTTTTGCTGTACTTGACTCGTTATCGGACATGTCTGTCAGGTCCGGACGTGTCTACGGTAACATATGTATATATATATATATAGGTAACATATTCAAAGCTATTTCGATATTGATTTGCCAAGCTACTGTACGGCTACACATCGGACAAGTCTGCTGTCTCAATACTTTGTTCAACAGTTGTTAAATTAACAATGTTAATAACAGTGTGTGGGTCTTGCGTATATATATAAATGATGTTGATAATAAAAATAAAAATAAAGTAAAAACATTACAACACAACATTACACTAGTTAAGACACACACACACATCATCATCATCATCATCATCAATACAATTAATGATCACAGAACTGATGTTCTTTCTGTAATTTTTTGGTTCTAGATTTAAAAATGGTGAATGTACTACTCTCTCTGATACTAGAAGTGTCATGTGAAGCACCCTGCCCCTACCAGAGCAGAGCAGCATACAGTGCTGCCTCAATACTCTGGCATGTTTTTTAACTGAAGTCTATGCACAGCTCCTTTTTGGTTTAACATGTGTTTCCTATTTATTTTGTTGTCATGCAGCACTGCCACACCATGCTCCTCCATCACAGTCTGCAGCCTCTCTCCCTCCGCCCCCAACGCAGCCTGCAGCCTCTCTCCCTCCGCCCCCAACACAGCCTGCAGCTGAGCCTTCCATCCCCAGCTACGATCACAATGTCGGCCGCTGGAACTGCTGTCCCCATCAGAGCATCTGGATGAAGATGGGGCTGAATGGCCATGGGTTGAGTGGCCAGGGTCCTGATCAGTGTGGCACCTTAGAAGGGAAAGAGACTGTACACACACACACACACACACACACACACACACACACACACACACACACACACACACACATAGTAGAGTTTTTATTTACAATGAAATGATTAATTAATGTTGTAACACTGTTGGAAATTGTTTTAAATATGCACATTTTGTTTTAGTTCGATACAACCAAGGTTTAATCAGTTTTGTTTATTTTTTATGTACATGGTTTAGCAGTTGTGCGTGTGTGCTTTTTAATAAATCAAGTGTGGAGTTCAATACATCCACGTGTCTGTGTATGTTTTAAAACAGTATAATGGTTACATTAACATCAACAATGGAGCTTAGGGTTAGAGAACTCAACAGGGCAGAATACATTGCAATGTTAAACCAATAAATAGCATAAGATGTCCTGTTTTCTTTAATGAAATTAATTATAAATCATCAAAACATGTTGTGTTACATTAAACATTTAATTGATTAAGACTTTAAAAAAGAAAATATTTTTGACAGTAATGTCCTCAGGTGGATTCGAACCCGCGGCTGAAAAGACGGCAAGAAAGGGTCAATAAACGGTTAAAAATCTCCGTTATAGCAACACGCGACTGGCCCCCGCGCGGCAATCGAGAGATATGCCTACACTACTGCCATAGACTTTGCATTGGCCCATTCATTGTCTATGGCAGTAGTTAAGATCCCGTTCACTTTGGTAGTTCTATATAGTTCATATATTTTCGGCCACCGGATGGTTTTGTGGCGCATTGAGCAGTGACGTCACGTCACAACACTGAAATCAACTCGACTGCACTATTTCCTGAAAGGCAAAGACAGCGTACCGTCTTTCTCGCGTTCTAAACTCTCAAGTTTACTTTCTTCGTTTGGTTAATAGGTAAGTCACAAACATTAACTGTAATAATATATAATAAGTAGACATACAAGAGGGGCTGCAGAAAGCACTGCACTTTATATATGTTGCACTATCCAATGCACTGTTGTCTGTCCTGTGTTGCCCTGTTTTTTTGCATTTGTTTTTGTATACACGTGAAAAAAGTATAAACGCACTTACTGTAATGCCGAAGCAAATTCCTATATGTGTATGCATAATGGCAATAAACGTTATCTGAATCTGAATCTGAATCTGAAAAGCGGACAGTTTTCAGTTTACGGTACTTTTGCTGTACTTGACTCGTTATCGGACATGTCTGTCAGGTCCGGACGTGTCTACGGTAACATATGTATATATATATATATAGGTAACATATTCAAAGCTATTTCGATATTGATTTGCCAAGCTACTGTACGGCTACACATCGGACAAGTCTGCTGTCTCAATACTTTGTTCAACAGTTGTTAAATTAACAATGTTAATAACAGTGTGTGGGTCTTGCGTATATATATAAATGATGTTGATAATAAAAATAAAAATAAAGTAAAAACATTACAACACAACATTACACTAGTTAAGACACACACACACATCATCATCATCATCATCATCAATACAATTAATGATCACAGAACTGATGTTCTTTCTGTAATTTTTTGGTTCTAGATTTAAAAATGGTGAATGTACTACTCTCTCTGATACTAGAAGTGTCATGTGAAGCACCCTGCCCCTACCAGAGCAGAGCAGCATACAGTGCTGCCTCAATACTCTGGCATGTTTTTTAACTGAAGTCTATGCACAGCTCCTTTTTGGTTTAACATGTGTTTCCTATTTATTTTGTTGTCATGCAGCACTGCCACACCATGCTCCTCCATCACAGTCTGCAGCCTCTCTCCCTCCGCCCCCAACGCAGCCTGCAGCCTCTCTCCCTCCGCCCCCAACACAGCCTGCAGCTGAGCCTTCCATCCCCAGCTACGATCACAATGTCGGCCGCTGGAACTGCTGTCCCCATCAGAGCATCTGGATGAAGATGGGGCTGAATGGCCATGGGTTGAGTGGCCAGGGTCCTGATCAGTGTGGCACCTTAGAAGGGAAAGAGACTGTACACACACACACACACACACACACACACACACACACACACACACACACACACACACACATAGTAGAGTTTTTATTTACAATGAAATGATTAATTAATGTTGTAACACTGTTGGAAATTGTTTTAAATATGCACATTTTGTTTTAGTTCGATACAACCAAGGTTTAATCAGTTTTGTTTATTTTTTATGTACATGGTTTAGCAGTTGTGCGTGTGTGCTTTTTAATAAATCAAGTGTGGAGTTCAATACATCCACGTGTCTGTGTATGTTTTAAAACAGTATAATGGTTACATTAACATCAACAATGGAGCTTAGGGTTAGAGAACTCAACAGGGCAGAATACATTGCAATGTTAAACCAATAAATAGCATAAGATGTCCTGTTTTCTTTAATGAAATTAATTATAAATCATCAAAACATGTTGTGTTACATTAAACATTTAATTGATTAAGACTTTAAAAAAGAAAATATTTTTGACAGTAATGTCCTCAGGTGGATTCGAACCCGCGGCTGAAAAGACGGCAAGAAAGGGTCAATAAACGGTTAAAAATCTCCGTTATAGCAACACGCGACTGGCCCCCGCGTGACAGGCGGGGATACTGACCACTATACTAACGAGGAGGTGGTACAAGATTTGTGGGTTCGATTCCCGGCCAATGAACAAATACTTTTTGCACCAGTCCTTTGCTCACCTGGTGCTTTCCATATTGCAAATGGACAGAAAACAGTTTAGGGAACTTGAAGCAAGTAGAACGTATTTGCTAGATTGTTCCTAGGAGGATCTTCAAACTCTGCTCCCACTGGAGAAGGCACTAGGAGGAACTTCAGACTCTGCTCCCATTGGAGGAGAAAGCACTATGGGCAACTTCAGACTCTGCTCCCATTGAAGAAGGCACTAGGAGGAAGTTCAGACTGCTCCAATGAGTTTTCAGAAGGAGGCGAGGAAAGAGGACACAGGGAATCAAGGGTATTGACAGAAGGACTTTTGGGATGTGTCAGGGTAACAGCACTGTACCCCATGGGTGAAAGGGGAAGAAAATGTTTCCGCCCGGTCTCGAACCGGGGACCTTTCGCGTGTTAGGCGAACGTGATAACCACTACACTACGGAAACTCTGAAAGCATGCTTTATACCAACTAGCTAGCTAATTCCAACGGCATGTCTCCTATAAAGCTATTCCCCTCCCCAAACTTGCTAACTTAAGTGAGAGGAGCTATCTTATCCCTAGCCTGAGAAGTGAACTTAATCTTGTTTAAATCATTGTGTTACTGGTAGCTGTGTTGCTAGTAGGAGTTGTTTTGTTGTTGAGGCTGTGTGGCCTGGAAGTTAGTTTCTATTGAAAGCAATTGTGTTTGAATGCTACTTGCTGCCAATTTGCACTGGGAGGACTTTCAACTTTTCTCCAGCTATTTATGCCTGGTCAGCTCTGACATTGTCAAATACATTTTGGACTAAGTGAGAGGAGCTATCTTTTCCCTAGCCTGAGTAAGTGAACTTCATCTTGTCTAAATCATTGTGTTATTGGTAGCTATGTTGCTAGTAGTAGTTTTGTCGTTGAGGTTGTTTGCCGGGTGCCAGGAATGCCGAGTGCCAGTCCTTTGCTCACCTGGTGCTTTCCATATTGCAAATGGACGGAAAACAGTTTAGGGAACTTGAAGCAAGTAGAATGTATTTGCTAGATTGTTCCTAGGAGGATCTTCAAACTCTGCTCCCACTGGAGAAGGCACTAGGAGGAACTTCAGACTCTGCTCCCATTGGAGGAGAAAGCACTATGGGCAACTTCAGACTCTGCTCCCATTGAAGAAGGCACTAGGAGGAAGTTCAGACTGCTCCAATGAGTTTTCAGGAGGAGGCGAGGAAAGAGGACACAGGGAATCAAGGGTATTGACAGAAGGACTTTTGGGATGTGTCAGGGTAACAGCACTGTACCCCATGGGTGAAAGGGGAAGAAAATGTTTCCGCCCGGTCTCGAACCGCTGGAAAGAGGCAGAATACATTGCAATTAAACCAGGGCTGAAGGGCTGGTTATCAGCGAACTTTCTGCTATTAAATTCAGACAAGACTGAAATGATAAAATTCGGTCCAGCTAGACTAATTCATCCAGGTGATGGTCTTGTCTTGACCTTGGATTATTGTGTCATCCAGTGCAGGGACAAGGTTAAAAATCTCGGTGTCATTCTGGATCAGAGCCTCACATTTGACCCTCACATAAAGGGGGTGATAAAAATATCATTCTTTCACCTCAGAAGAATTGCCAAGATTAGATCAATCCTTTCTTTTGAAGATGCTGAGGTTCTGATCCATTCTTTTGTGACATCCAGATTAGATTATTGTAATGTCCTTTTGTCGGGATTGCCAAAAAAGAGCTTCCATGGCATACAAATGGTCCAAAATGCTGCAGCTCGCATTTTGACTGGGTCCAAGAAATACGACCATATCTCACCAGTGCTGGCCTCCCTTCATTGGCTCCCTGTCCATGTTAGAGCGGATTTCAAGTTGCTCCTGCTAACTTACAAAGCTATAAATGGCACCGCTCCTTCTTATTTAAAGGACCTTCTCGTCCCATATGTGCCCTCAAGGGCTCTGCGCTCACAAGGCTCTGCCCTGCTCATAATTCCTAGGGTTAGAAGAAAGACAATCGGTGAGCGTGCGTTCTCTTTCCGGGCACCAACTCTCTGGAACCGTCTTCCACTTGATATCAGACAGGCAGAATCAGTAGAAGTGTTTAAAAATAAGCTAAAGACCCACCTGTTTTGTGTTGTCTACATGTCATAGGCTGTTTTTTGTGCTGTTGTAATTTATGTGTGTTTTTTATTTATTTATTTGTTTAACATTTTTGTTTTTACCTATTATATTTGTGGTGCGAAATTGTGTGTTTTTAAAATTGAAATAGCTGTTTTTATATTGTCTAAAATGTGTTGCTTTTTACCTATTGTACTTGTAAAGCACTTTGACGGAAAGTGCTATATAAATAAAGTTATTATTATTATTAATGACATGGTGTCATATCATGTTTTCTTTAATGAAATTAATTATTCATCATCAAAACATGTTGTGTTACATGAAACATTTAATTGATTAAGACTTTAAACAAGAAAATATTTTTGACAGTAATGTCCTCAGGTGGATTCGAACCCGCGGCTGAAAAGACGGCAAGAAAGGGTCAATGAAAGGTCAAATCTCCTTTACGGGAATACTCGACTGGCACCCGCATGACAGGCGGGGATACTGACCACTATACTAACGAGGAGGTGATATTTCATTGGTGGCTGGGTTCGATTCTCAATCACCTGAACAAAGCCTTTAAGCTTTTTTCCTTGGTCCTTTGCTCATCTGGGACCTCCTTTATAAAGCTTGCATATGCACATTTTGGGATTTATAAAAAAGAAAATTGTCGTGAAAATGTGCGGTCCTCCACGCACACTCCCATGCGTACGCACAGAAACTGAAGAAATGAGCCACTACGACCCCAAAAGACTTGGAGGATGCGGGCATCGATCCCGCTACTTCTCGCATGCTAAGCAGGCGCTCTACCGTCTGAGCTAATCCCCCAACTGAAGCTGTTCACATGTCTTAACTGTACACATATTAACCTTCGTCCTGTACACATCACACAGTGTGGGGTCTGCAGGGAGACTATTTTCTACCACTGGTTTGCTAATAACAGATTTCCCACTCCTAATTGAACCCTCACTTCCTCACTAGTGGGAATTGAACCCGCAACATTTTCCATTCATTCCCTATTTTCCTGTCATCAAAGCATTGGTGGTTCAGTGGTAGAATTCTCGCCTGCCACGCGGGAGGCCCGGGTTCGATTCCCGGCCAATGCATGAGCACATTTTGAAAGGGTGCATCACTGCTAGGCATGACAACTGCACTGCCCTCAACCACAGTGTGGTGCGGATAGCTGAGCGCATCACTGGATGTCAGCTTCCCTCCATCCAGGACATATCCAACAAACGGTGTGTCAGTAAAGCCCAGAGTATCATCAAAGATCCCAACCAGTTTGTTTGAACCAATGCCGTCCAAACGGCGTAGCCTCTTCTGGAGCATCAAGGCCAAAACTGCCTGTTCTCTAACAAAATGACTTTGTCCCTGGGTGGGCTTGAACCACCAACCTTTCAGTTAACAGCCAAACACGCAAACAAATTACAGAGACCTGCTGGTGCATGTTTGCATTCTTGTGTTTTTTGGGGTGGGGGTGGATTGTGTCCAATGAAATACGGAAAAGAAAAAACACCTTCCAGGAGGGCAAGTAGTGAGTAGCCCCTCCCTTCATGGGCTGAAGATAATCACCTCCCCAGAATGTTAGTTAGTTATTTCGATGGTAATACTTAGATCAGTGAACCTGAGTGAGTGACCCTGCCAGTCACAGCGTGGCTCCTGGATGGTGTTTTTATCCCAGTGACAGCACAGGCGCCGTGGCTTAGTTGGTTAAAGCGCCTGTCTAGTAAACAGGAGATCCTGAGTTCGAATCACAGCGTAGCCTATTGTGGGGGTAGTGGTAGGACAGGTGATCGGAAGGTCCTGAGTTCAACTTCCATATGGGAACACCACCAGGAGTGTTCCCTTAAGTAAGGCACTTAGCCCTAAAGTCTGGTACACACATAAAGATCTTCGAAATCTTAACAGATTTTTTATCTGAGAGACACACGAGGATAAACAATCATGAATTTAACAGTTTTGATTGTATTGTGTGTGGTGTGCTCCGATATTGCCAATACAGCACACCACATACATAAAGATCTGATCTACGACAGTCTAGAGTCTCGTTCCCCAAGACAGAAATCTTGCGTGATCAGGGTAGTAGTACCCTGACTGACCTGTACGAGGCAGCCATGTGCGACAGGGCAAATAAATTGCCGAAGAATAAAAAGAAGAAGACACGTCAGTCAGCTGCTTCTTGATTGGCTACATTCCATTCCACGTCACAATCGGGAGTCGCCCACCCACACACAAGAGGATCTTTGATCGTAAATATTGAACACGTTTAATATTTACGATCGTCGGCCCGACCATTTTCCGAGCAGATTGTTGGGAGAAATTGGCTCTTAACACACCTCACACCACAGTTTAATCTTTAGAGCCATCCGATAACTGGGCGTTTGCGGTCCTTGGTCGGGCCAAAATCGGTCAGATTATCTTTATATGTGTACCAGCCTTAAATTACTCCAGGGAGAATATCCCTGTAATCTCTCATTTGAATTCGCTTTGGATAAAAGTTTCTGTAAAAAGGGTCCTACAAACATGTTGCTGCAGTTCTCTGTGGCGCAATTGGTTAGCGAGTTCGGCTGTTAACCGAAAGGTTGGTGGTTCAAGCCCACCCAGGGAAGAATGCCATTTTAAGCTGAACTCAAGGAGCTGGTGGTGGACTTCAGGAAGAATCGTCGGGAACGTTATTTACAATACAATACTTTGATCACTGAAACTTAGTGAGTGACCCTGCCAAATGTATTATTTAAAATGATGCCTTGTTCATGTCTCTTAACTTCCTCGCTCTCTCAGAGACCTGGATTACACCAGAAAACACAGCTACACCAGCAGCCCTCTCTGGCGCCTACTCCCTTTCTCATTCCCCTAGACCAGTGGTTCTCAAACCTCTCCTCTGGGACCCCCAGCCGCTCCACATATCTGATCTGTTCCACCACCAGCACACCTGATTCAACGAATCAAGCACTTCAAATATGTGGAGCGGCCAGGGGTCCCCGAGGAGAGGTTTTGAGAACCACTAACCTAGAACCTCTGGTCGCCTGCCTTAAATAAATGTATTTAAGTCGCTGCTAAAAATATCATGTCCAAAGTGGTTTAGCATTACCATAGCAACTCAATGGGGAAAGAAAAACATATCTCTCCCCGTCGGGGAATTGAACCCCGGTCTCCCGCGTGACAGGCGGGGATACTGACCACTATACTAACGAGGAGGTGGTATATGGGTTGTCGGTTCGATTCCCGCCCAATGCACACTTTTTGCAACAGTCCTTTGCTCACCTGGTGCTTTACATATAAGAAAATGGATGGAAAACGGTGCAGGGCACTTGAAGTAAGTAGAACGTATTTGCTGGATTGTTCCTAGGAGGAACTTCAAACTCTGCTGCCATTGGAGGAGAAGGCACTTGGCTTGAATTTGAGCTATAAGATAAAGGCACTTCTCCCCGTCGGGGAATTGAACCCCGGTCTCCCGCGTGACAGGCGGGGATACTGACCACTATACTAACGAGGAGGTTGTACAAGATTCGTGGGTTCGATTCCCGGCCAATGAACAAATACTTTTTGCACCAGTCCTTTGCTCACCTGGTGCTTTCCATATTGCAAATGGCTGGAAAACAGTTTAGGGAACTTGAAGCAAGTAGAAAGTATTTGCTAGATTGTTCCTAGGAGGATCTTCAAACTCTGCTCCCACTGGAGAAGGCACTAGGAGGAACTTCAGACTCTGCTCCCATTGGAGGAGAAAGCACTATGGGCAACTTCAGACTCTGCTCCCATTGAAGAAGGCACTAGGAGGAAGTTCAGACTGCTCCAATGAGTTTTCAGAAGGAGGCGAGGAAAGAGGACACAGGGAATCAAGGGTAACAGAAGGTGTTTTGGGATGTGTCAGGGTAACAGCACTGTACCCCATGGGTGAAAGGGGAAGAAAATGTTTCCGCCCGGTCTCGAACCACTGGAGAGGGGCAGAATACATTGCAATTAAACCAATGACATGGTGTCATGTCATGTTTTCTTTAATGAAATTAATTATTCATCAGCAAAACATTTTGTGTTACATGAAACATTTAATTGATTAAGACTTTAAAAAAGAAAATATTTTTGACAGTAATGTCCTCAGGTGGATTCGAACCCGCGGCTGAAAAGACGGCAAGAAAGGGTCAATAAAAGGTCAAATCTCCGTTACGGGAATACTCGACTGGCCCAACCTGCTGTGCTATCGAAGAATTCCTAACCCAAACGAACTAATCTCCATTCCGGCCCCCCCCTGCTCGACCTACAAGGCCGTCTGCAGAAAACTTGCCAAGAAGATTCACATGCAAAACCCTAACCCTTCTACACCCCCCCCCCCTCCCCATCCCTCATGGACACCTGTTGTTGACTTTTGACTGGCCAGATCAAGGTGTTATCGCGATGACACTCTGCAGTCGCCGAGATTGGATTTCCGTCAGGGACTCACAAACATGGACATGCACCTGCACCCCCAGGTGTTTTCTATTGTAAAGTGCTTTGAGTTGCATTTCATGTACGAAAGACACTATATAAATAAAGTTTTACTTACTTACTAATTACTATCTATGAAGAAAAACAGGCATGGGACTTTGCCGTGCATACTATTTAATAAATCTGAATGTTGGTGTTGCTGAATGTTCTTGCTTGTCTACGTACGCAAGCGTTTTACGTCAGTTCTACACAAAGCTTTATAACTGAGGCCCCTGGTGCTTCCAGGATGCTACGTCTATAGCTAACTATTTTCTACCACTGGTTTGCTAATAACACATTTCCCACTCCTAGTGGGAATTGAACCCTCACTTCCTCACTAGTGGGAATTGAACAAGCAAGTTTTTTGGATTCATTCCCTACATACTCCATCATCAAAGCATTGGTGGTTCAGTGGTAGAATTCTCGCCTGCCACGCGGGAGGCCCGGGTTCGATTCCCGGCCAATGCATGAGCACGTTTTGAATGGGTGCATCACTACCAGGACACCTACAGCAGACGGTGTGTTAGCAAAGCCCGGAGGATCATCAAAGATCCCAGTCACCCCAACCAGTCTGTCTGAACCGATACCGTCCAAACGGCATAGCCTCTTCCGGAGGCTCAAGGCCAAAACTCTGCCTGTTCTCGAACAAAATCACTTTGTCCCTGGGTGGGCTCACAATGTGCCCTCCTGGATGGTGTTTTTTCATGTCCCCCTTCGTAGGCGCCGTGGCTTAGTTGGTTAAAGCGCCTGTCTAGTAAACAGGAGATCCTGAGTTCGAATCTCAGCGGAGCCTTTTGTGGGGGTAGTGGTAGGACCGGTGATCGGAAGGTCCTGAGTTCAACTTCCATATGGGAAACCACCACTTGTGTTCCCTTGAGTAAGGCACTTAGCCCTAAGTTACTCCAGGGAGAATGTCCCTTAAATTGTCATTCGCTTTGAATAAAAGTGTTTGTTAAATGTAAAATGTCTTCCGCATTTGAACCCAACCCCCCGCAAAAAAGGGTCCAACAAATATACCCGTACAAGTCTCTGTGGCCCAACTGGTTACCACGTTCGGCTGTTAACCGGAAGGTTGGTGGTTCAAGCCCACCCAGGGACGAATGGTTTTTAAGTTGAACTCAAGCAGCTGGTGGTGGACTTCAGGAAGAATAGTCGGGAACAGGACCCCATTACCATCAATGGGTCTGCCGTAGAGAAGGGAAGCAGCTTCAAGTTCCTAGGTGTTGTAACCTGGGACGTGCACATCAAACAGGTGGTGAAAAAGCCCCAGCAGCACCTCAGGTGACTTAAGAAGTTTGGCGTGGGGACAAAGATCCCTTACAGAGGCAAGATCTCAGTCACCCCAACCAGTCTGTTTGAACCGATGCCGTCCAAACGGAGTAGCCTCTTCTGCAGCATCAAGGCCAAAACTCTGCCTGTTCTCTAACAAAATCACTTTGTCCTTGGGTGGGCTCACAACATGCCCTCCCGGCTGGTGTTTTTTGTTATCACTGTGTTGGCGCCGTGGCTTAGTTGGTTAAAGCGCCTGTCTAGTAAACAGGAGATCCTGAGTTCGAATCTCAGCGGAGCCTTTTGTGGGGGTAGTGGTAGGACCGGTGATCGGAAGGTCCTGAGTTCAACTCACACCTGGGAAACCACCACTTGTGTTCCCTTGAGTAAGGCACTTAGCCCTAAGTTACTCCAGGGAGAATGTCCCTTAAATTGTAATTCGCTTTGAATAAAAGTGTCTGTTAAATGTAAAATGTCTTCCGCATTTGAACCCAACCCCCCGCAAAAAAGGGTCCAACAAATATACCCTTACAAGTCTCTGTGGCGCAATTGGTTAGCGCGTTCGGCTGTTAACCGGAAGGTTGGTGGTTCAAGCCCACCCAGGGACGAATGCATTTTAAGTTGAACTCAAGCAGCTGGTGCTGGACTTCAGGAAGAATAGTCGGGAACAGGACCCCATTACCATCAATGGGTCTGCCGTAGAGAAGGGAAGCAGCTTCAAGTTCTTAGGTGTTGTCACCTGGGACGTGCACATCAAACAGGTGGTGAAAAAGGCCCAGCAGCACCTCAGGTGACTTAAGAAGTTTAGCGTGGGGACCTAAACTAAAAAAAGTTTAGGGAACTTGAAGCAAGTTTTTTGCTAGATTGTTCCTAGGAGGATCTTCAAACTCTGCTCCCACTGGAGAAGGCACTAGGAGGAACGTCAGACTCTGCTCCCATTGGAGGAGAAAGCACTATGGGCAACTTCAGACTCTGCTCCCATTGAAGAAGGCACTAGGAGGAAGTTCAGACTGCTCCAATGAGTTTTCAGAAGGAGGCGAGGAAAGAGGACACAGGGAATCAAGGGTATTGACAGAAGGACTTGTGGGATGTGTCAGGGTAACAGCACTGTACCCCATGGGTGAAAGGGGAAGAAAATGTTTCCGCCCGGTCTCGAACCGGGGACCTTTCGCGTGTTAGGCGAACGTGATAACCACTACACTACGGAAACTCTGAAAGCAAGCTTTATACCAACTAGCTAGCTAATTCCAACGGCATGTCTCCTATAAAGCTATTCCCCTCCCCAAACTTGCTAACTTAAGTGAGAGGAGCTATCTTATCCCTAGCCTGAGAAGTGAACTTAATCTTGTTTAAATCATTGTGTTACTGGTAGCTGTGTAGCTAGTAGGAGTTGTTTTGTTGTTGAGGCTGTGTGGCCTGGAAGTTAGTTTCTATTGAAAGCAATTGTGTTTGAATGCTATTGCTGCTAATTTGCACTGGGAGGACTTTCAACTTTTCCAGCTATTTATGCCTGGTCAGCTCTGACATTGTCAAATACATTTTGGACTAAGTGAGAGGAGCTATCTTTTCCCTAGCCTGAGTAAGTGAACTTCATCTTGTCTAAATCATTGTGTTATTGATAGCTATGTTGCTAGTTGTAGTTTTGTCGTTGAGGTTGTTTGCCGGGTGCCAGGAATGCCGAGTGCCATTCCTCCTCCAAGCGGAAAGCAACAGTCATAAAATGCTACTGTTTCCGCCCGGTTTCGAACCGGGGACCTTTCGCGTGTGAGGCGAACGTGATAACCACTACACTACGGAAACGCCATGCCAAAGACGAATGTGTGGTGCGAGCGGCTTTTGATCTTTGTAAGTGGTAATTGATAAAGGCACTTGGCTTGAATTAGAGCTACAAGATAAAGGAAACTCTCCCCATCGGGGAATTGAACCCCGGTCTCCCGCGTGACAGGTGGGGATACTGACCACTATACTAACGAGGAGGAGGTATATAATGTGTTGTCGGTTCGATTCCTGCCCAATGCACACTTTTTGCAACAGTCCTTTGCTCACCTGGTGCTTTACATATAAGAAAATGGAAGGAAAACGGTGCAGGGCACTTGAAGTAAGTAGAACGTATTTGCTGGATTGTTCCTAGGAGGAACTTCAAACTCTGCTGCCATTGGAGGAGAAGGCACTTGGCTTGAATTTGAGCTATAAGATAAAGGCACTTCTCCCCGTCGGGGAATTGAACCCCGGTCTCCCGCGTGACAGGCGGGGATACTGACCACTATACTAACGAGGAGGTGGTACAAGAATTGTGGGTTCGATTCTCGGCCAATGAACAAATACTTTTTGCACCAGTCCTTTGCTCACCTGGTGCTTTCCATATTGCAAATGGACGGAAAACAGTTTAGGGAACTTGAAGCAAGTAGAACGTATTTGCTAGATTGTTCCTAGGAGGATCTTCAAACTCTGCTCCCACTGGAGAAGGCACTAGGAGGAACTTCAGACTCTGCTCCCATTGGAGGAGAAAGCACTATGGGCAACTTCAGACTCTGCTCCCCACTCTGAAAGCATGCTTTATACCAACTAGCTAGCTAATTCCAACGGCATGTCTCCTATAAAGCTATTCCCCTCCCCAAACTTGCTAACTTAAGTGAGAGAAGCTATCTTATCCCTAGCCTGAGAAGTGAACTTAATCTTGTTTAAATCATTGTGTTACTGGTAGCTGTGTTGCTAGTAGGAGTTGTTTTGTTGTTGAGGCTGTGTGGCCTGGAAGTTAGTTTCTATTGAAAGCAATTGTGTTTGAATGCTATTGCTGCTAATTTGCACTGGGAGGACTTTCAACTTTTCCAGCTATTTATGCCTGGTCAGCTCTGACATTGTCAAATACATTTTGGACTAAGTGAGAGGAGCTATCTTTTCCCTAGCCTGAGTAAGTGAACTTCATCTTGTCTAAATCATTGTGTTATTGATAGCTATGTTGCTAGTAGTAGTTTTGTCGTTGAGGTTGTTTGCCGGGTGCCAGGAATGCCGAGTGCCATTCCTCCTCCAAGCGGAAAGCAACAGTCATAAAATGCTACTGTTTCCGCCCGGTTTCGAACCGGGGACCTTTCGCGTGTAAGGCGAACGTGATAACCACTACACTACGGAAACTCTGAAAGCATGCAAAGACGAATGTGTGGTGCCAGCGGCTTTTGATCCTTTTAAGTGGTAATTGATAAAGGCACTTGGCTTGGCTTAAAGCTTGGCTTTTACTTGGCTGTAAAATTATTATTTTTTTTTTAACAGTTTGTAAAACTTTTGTAAAACTTTTTTTTTTTTTGCTGTAAAACTTAAAATCTTAAAGTAAAACTTTACTTGGCTTAAGGTTTGGCCAAAGTTGGCTTGGCTTAAAGTTTGCACCAAGTCCGTCACGTGGGAGGGAGGATAGCGCTAGCACTAATGGTGCTAAATGGATATCACTAGTCAGTAAGTAGCGGCACCCCTGACCGTAACACCTGCATAGTTACTTCGATAACAGTTTAAAGTTATTTAAACAGCAGCAGAGTTTAGCAGACAGGAAGATTAGTTAGCTCGCACATCATGTGACTTGGATGAGGACCCCCTCCCCCAACCTCCCCAAGTCTTCTTTTTTTTGTGCAGATCTACACGATTCACATGGGTGAGCTATTTTCAGGGAAAAACGGCTCATTTAAGTTAATAATTTAAGTTAAGTTATTCAAGTTTGCACCAAGTCCGTCACATGGGATTGTCTCTCCGATGGCACCATTTCGGTCACCATCCCACTACTCCCCTGGGGAAGAAGAATGTGGTGAACCCCGGGGTAGAGTAACTCGCCCCTGCGGCTAACCAACCGTACACAGGGAAGTTACACTACCCCTCCGTTCGGGAGAGCGTTCTCCCCGTGAAAGATAGAGAGAATGATGAAAACAAAACTGTCATTATGACTAACCTAAAACTTTTTACTATTTAACTTTTACATAATCAATTTACGTTATTAGGTTATTTTAAGGCAATTGACTGACATTCATTCTGACAATTTTAGACTAGCTTGTCCGTTACCAGGTAAGATATTATAATTATATATTAATATAATATATGTTGTAATATACGTCATTGTTAGCTCTGTAATGCTATTATTAAGTACTTGGTATCGGTACTCGGTATCAGCAAGTACCCAAATGTAAGTACTTGTATTTGGTCTGAAAAAAAATGCTATGGGTGCATCCCTAGCCTAAAAACTATTTCTGTATTACAATGTCATTGTTTTTATTGTAAGAATGTTACAAATCCCTTACTGCCCCTTTCTTGAGTGCGGGACTGACTTCATCGTTTAAGAATGGATACAACTCTTCATCCACATCGCCATCGACACCATCATCTTTACATCTGCATATAATGGCAATATGAAGTTAATTAAAAATGTAGTGCTCTCAGAAATGTTTTGTTTTTTAACTGTCAGTGACATCTTCTGGCTGATGTAAGAATTGCATGTCACCAACTGGACATGCTGACAAATGAATATCATTGTTAAAATCCATTGTTGTCATTACCACGACCTTGCACTTAACAGGACAAAACAAGCCAAGGTTTACCAGGCCACCCAAAGAACAAATACAAGTCTCCAAGTGGCTTGGCTTTATTCCAAGTGGCTTGATGGCCGTGTTGAAAGACTACATGACTGACTGGTTTATTTAATCTTTTTGATACCTAAAATTGTAGAAGGAAAGTCAGTGTGAAGGACAAGAGTATCATCATCAAAAACAAACTTCAGCAAATGACACATAGGCGTTTAACTCACCTCAACTCTGTAATTGGAAGGTGGGTGGTGAAAGGTGACTATTGATAATCTTCTGGATTCTAAGCTGTGGTTTTCTTTGTCTTTTTCTTTTGTATTACATTGCGGATAGCCTAGTGATATTTGTTATTTTTTAAATGTTGTGTTGTTTCAGTGTTAAGAATGGAAAATGATGTTTATTTATTTATTTTGTGTTTTGTGACAGGTGCTTTTTGTTATTAGTTATTAGTTTATATTTTGTATTTTTAAATCATGTTCAAAATAAAGATTAATTAATTAATTCATTATTTGCTTCTTGACCACACGTCAACTTAGACGACAACATCTGCCGAAAACACCAATAAGCCACACTAAAAGTTGAGATGCCAAAGACAGTCTTCTAATGCTAAATCATGTTGGTAATACAGTTAGACATCAAATGAAAGTTATGTCTCAGTGTCGGACTAGTACATCATCATTCTGGCTTACCTTTAAGGACGGCAGCAGAGTTGCTGTTTGCGGTCTTCTCATTCAGGTTCACCTGTAACCATAAACATGGTAATAATTACTGTGCTTGCAAAGCAACTCCACTGATATCTTTCTATTTTCTATGCTACTCCTCCCTCAGCTTTTATGCTAAAAATACAATTTCAACTTTATAACTTTCAGAGGTCTAAATTGAGTTGTGTGGTGGCACTACAGTTGCTTGAATCAACTTTTTGATAATCATTATTATTTATTCTTTTATAACATATATTATAACCACTTACGTGCACATTTTAACAGAGGTGTATGGTGACCACACACTCCAAATCAAGTTTAAAGGTGCAAAAAAAACTCCAAAAGTGATCTACACGATTCACATGGTCATGGATGATGTTATTTTCTTCAACGAATGTTATCGAATCTCACATGAGAGCAGAAACACAAGCAATACAGTAAAAGGTTCTTATTGTAATGAGGTACAACATTTGTTCTACTGTCATTAAGTTGTTAAGGAGTTGTTAAGAAGTGCGCAGTTGACTGATCAAACTGAGCTAGTTAACAGAGTTCGCGTTAGCCGCGGATGCTAACGCGATAGTTAGCTAGGTATTGGACTATGTCAGTGTTGTATCTCTGCAAACAATTCAATTGCATTGTTTTCCACACGTTAGATGGGGAAGAAGGGACCACCTGAAACATTTCTCATCACTGTTGTTGATCAAACGACGTGATTGCGCCTACCTGCACATGTGATTGTCTGCTCCACACCAGCTCGCAACACAGCTACCACGAGACATGACGCACCAGGGAGAACAGACTCCACACACTCGCTAGCAGGATTCATTTGGATCAACTATTCCGTTTTAGTGGAGCCACTCTGGTTTTGCATTAGTTACACACTTGTACAGATTCAATAACAATAGGCTAGGTGCACGATCTCCACTACTTCCTAAAAGGCACATTGCATGAACATATCCTGTCTCACTCTATTGGGTTTAATTGATTAATCAGCTGTGCACTGTGTGTTCCAACAGTTTACCGCACAGCTGATTAATCAATTAAACCAATAGAGTGAGACAGTTATGTTCATGCAAGGTGCCTTTCAGGAAGTAGTGGAGGTCGTGCACCTAGCCTATTGTATTCCATACCTAGGATTTATATTTCACCAAGATTATTTACCTGCGTCATGACACTGTAAACGAAAGCACCTCCGGTCGATCACTTTGGACGGGTGGAGACTGGGGGCGGGACTTGTAGTCAACTAACCCGCAGCGATAGGCCGATATATATTAAAGGGGCGGAAGAATCGACTGAAATAACGTTTCCAAACTTTTTTTGAGGAGTTTAGATACGAGTTCTGCGGTGTATTGCTGGTAGTCAAACATATGTACAGGTGCTGGTCATATAATTAGAATATCATCAAAAAGTTGATTTATTTCAGTAATTCCATTCAAAAAGTGAAACTTGTATAATGTATACATTCATTCCACATAGACTGATATATTTCAAGTGTTTATTGCTTTTAATTTTTATGATTATTACTGACAACTAATGAAAACCCCAAATTTTGTATCTCAGAAAATTAGAATATTGTGAAAAGGTTCAATATTGAAGACCCCTGGTGCCACACTCTAATCAGCTAATTAACTCAAAACACCTGCAAAAGCCTTTAAATGGTCCCTCAGTCCAGTTCTGTAGGCTACACAATCATGGGGAAGACTGCTGACCTGACAGTTGTCCAAAAGACGACCATTGACACCTTGCACAAGGAGGGCAAGACACAAAAGGTCATTGCTAAAGAGGCTGGCTGTTCACAGAGCTCTGTGTCCAAGCAAATTAATAGAGGGAAGGAAAAGATGTTGTAGAAAACAGTGTACAAGCAATAGGGATAACCGCACCCGCACCCGAAAAAGTCACAAAAAGCAACCGAAGCCTCGTTTAGAGCTTTCTGATCAAGAAGAAGAAGGCATTTTCAGACGGAGAAGTTGTCAAATAAGCAATGCTTATAATTGCTAACACTGTACTAGAAGACGAGAAAAATGGAACCGATCTAATCTCCACTCTCTCCGACGTCCAACTGGGGGCATCTACGATGGCTAGACGAGTGTCAGCTATGTCTGGTAACTTGGTGGGTCTTCCCTCGCACTCCCATCTCCCTGAGTAGCCTGGATGTTGAGGTGGCTACGAACCCTCTGCAGCCTACTTCCACTGGGCGTACCTTCGCTGTCCAGCCTTGTTGTTGGGCATCTGCTGCGAGTTCAGTGTACCTCAGCCTCTTCCGCTCGTAGGCCTCCTCCACTGCACCCTCCCAGGGCACAGTGAGCTCGATGATGTCAACGAGCTTGAGCGAGGCTGACCACAGCACAAGGTCTGGTCGCAGGTTGGGGGCTGCGATCTCAGCTGGGAAGCAGAGTTTCTTGTCCAAGTCTGCCAGCAGCTTCCAGTCCCGTGCTCTGCCCAGCTGCCCAGTGTCTGGTCTTATGGTGGTGAGGCTGGCTTGACCCTTGCCCTCCCGAACAAATGGTGCTGGC
Source organism: Nansenia antarctica (assembly GCF_963989245.1). NCBI lineage: Eukaryota > Metazoa > Chordata > Actinopteri > Argentiniformes > Microstomatidae > Nansenia > Nansenia antarctica. The sequence continues at coordinate 7,536,695 of NC_137679.1, read as the reverse complement.
TGCCACCGGGATGACGGGGGAGGAAGGGCGTTCACACTTGTCCGTTGACTTTCCAGCACTGCTGCAAGACACCTTAGCACCTGGTCGTGCCGCCAGGTGTAACGGCCTTGGGTGAGGCTGGTCTTGCATCCCACTAAGATGTGCTTCAGTGTTGCTGGACTTTGACATAGAGGGCACGTGGGGTCTTCGCCATACCACTGGCTTAGGTTTGCAGGAGAAGGCAGGACATCGTAGGCAGCCCTGATGGTGAAGCTCGCTCTGAATGCCTCCATCTCCCACAGATCTTTCCAGGAGATCTTCCTCTTTTCCACTCCTTCCCATGCAATCCACTGCCCTTGCTTTGCCTGCGCCACAAAGCCAAAGCCTACCAGGGCGTTTTCTGACATGAACTTCATCAAGAACAAACACAGAACACGCCTCACTGATGCACATCTGAAAGACTCACTCACAGTTGCAGTGTCAAGTTACACACCAGATTACAATATACTGGTGAACAGCATGCAATGCCAGTCTTCCCACTAACAAAGAAACAGATACCAGATGTTGTCAGTGGCAACATGGCAGTGCCATGGCAAAGTTGAATTGAAATATTGAAGAATTGTGTTCAATTTAAAAGTGTGTTCATGACATGTAACAGTTATAATTTGTTAAAAATGCAGCAGATGTGGTCATTAGTTCAAAATGTGACAAGATGTATTTAAAAATATGTAAGTTGATTTTTCTTTAACATTACATAATTGATAACGTTTTGAAACATGGTGCAACATAGTTCATGATTTCTTAAAAGGGTTTGTCAGTGGCTAGTGAAAATGGGTAATTTTTCCTATGAAATGTAGTGATGTTTTCTTAAAAGGGTTTGTCAGTGGCTAGTAAAAATGGGACATTTTTCCTATGAAATGTTTTGATGTTTTCTTAAAAGGGTTAGTCAGTGGCTAGTGAAAATGGGAAATGTTTCCTATGAAATGTTTTGATGTTTTCTTAAAAGGGTTATTAGTCAGTGGCTAGTGAAAATGGGACATTTTTCCTATGAAATGTTTTGATGTTTTCTTAAAAGTATTTGTCAGTGGCTTGTGAAAATGGGTAATTTTTCCTATGAAATGTAGTGATGTTTTCTTAAAAGGGTTTGTCAGTGGCTAGTGGAAATGGGAAATTTTTCCTATGAAATGTAGTGATGTAAATGATCATCTAAAAAATGTAACAATTACTGAGATTAATAGAGATAAAGTGCCGAATATTGATATCTGTTTCCCACCTTGTTGTCATTTTTGAGAATTATTGTGAGAAATCATTAACGTGATCAGTGTCTTCACATAGATGAGTATCATTAATCATTATTAATAATATATAACTAAAGGCAAACTGAGCAAATTTGTTATTTCAGAAGAGCGTATCAAACTGGTAGCCCTTCGTTTGACTCAGTACCGATGAAGTAGCTCTCAGTTTCAAAAAGGTTGGTGACCCCACATGTCATGAATGCATTGGTGGTATAGTGGTGAGCATAGCTGCCTTCCAAGCAGTTGACCCGGGTTTGATTCCCGGCCAATGCAAGTAAGCGATCCTTTTCCCAAGGGGCCCATGCCTGCAGTTCCAAAAGTGCTGGCCTGACACTGCAGGCTCGTTGATAGCGTGGCTTCCAACAACGCCTGTGCCTTCCATATTGAAGCAGTTTCCGCACTCAAAGAAGCTATTTGATGATGTCCTATTTGAATGTGCTCTACCAAAGACTTTCCGGATGCTTTGCATTGTTTCTCCACAACCAACTCCTCTGTTGACACGGTGTTCCAACAGGGCTGTCAAGCGGAAAAAGCAGTAAGGCTGTGCGACGAGGATGGGATTCGAACCCACGCGTGCAGAGCACAATGGATTAGCAGTCCATCGCCTTAACCACTCGGCCACCTCGTCATGCGCTCACTTTGAGCCAGTAGCGCTACCCACTGGATCTTGAAAGCCAGGACGTGTCAAAACAGTTTTTGAACATGGAATTTTGCAGTGACCCGAGGCAAGATCTGTTGAAGCATTGAGCCAAAGCACTTCCATTTGGTGGTCCCAGCTGGTGAAAGGTTTAGTGAAAGGCCTCGTCCGGGATTTGAACCCGGGACCTCTCACACAAAGCGAGAATCATACCCCTAGACCAACGAGCCAACTGAAGAAATTGTTCCCCTCCCCCGCAACGGAGCCTCAGGTTGGGAGAAGTGTCCGCCCTGAAAGGCCTAAAGAAGGGACTTTTATTAAGCCGTGATATATCATTGTTGCGGTCCATCCTCATGTCATGAATGCATTGGTGGTATAGTGGTGAGCATAGCTGCCTTCCAAGCAGTTGACACGGGTTAGATTCCCGGCCAATGCAAGTAAGCAAACCTTTTCCCAAGGGGCCCATGCCTGCAGTTCAAAAGTGCTGGCCTGACACTGCAGGCTCGTTGATAAGGTGGCTTCCAACAACGCCTGTGCCTTCCATATTGAAGCAGTTTCCGACCTCAAAGAAGCTATTCGATGATGTCCCATTTGAATGTGCTCTACGAAAGACGTTCCGGATGCTTTGCATTGTTTCTCCACCACCAACTCCTCTGTTGACACGGTGTTCCAATGGGGCTGTCAAGCGGAAAAAGCAGTAAGGCTGTACGACGAGGATGGGATTCGAACACACGCGTGCAGAGCACAATGGATTAGCAGTCCATCGCCTTAACCACTCTGCCACCTCGTCATGCGCTCACTTTGAGCCAGTAGCGCTACCCAACGGATCTTGAAAGCCAGGACGTGTCAAAACAGTTTTTGAACATGGAATTTTGCAGTGACCCGAGGCAAGATCTGTTGAAGCATTGAGCCAAAGCACTTCCATTTGGTGGTCCCAGCTGGTGAAAGGTTTAGTGAAAGGGCTCGTCCGGGATTTGAACCCGGGACCTCTCGCGCGGCAATGGAGAGATAGGCCTCTAGTACTACCCATGACTTTGCATTGGCCCATTCATTGTCTATGGTAGTACTAGGGATCCCTAGTAATAGAGAGGGTGTCATATATTTTCGGCCACCGGATGGTTTTGTGGCGCATTGAGCATTGACGTCACGTCACAACTGAAATCGACCGACAGCTTCGACTCGACTGCAGTATCTCCCGAAAGCCAAAGACATCGTACCGTATTTCTCGCGTTCTACAAGTTTACTTTCTTCGTTTGGTTAATAGGTAAGTCACAAACATTATCTGTAATAATCTATAATAAGTAGACATACAAGAGGGGCTGCAGAAAGCGGACAGTTTTCAGTTTACTGTACTTTTGCTGTACCACTATACTTGACTCGTTATCGGCCGTGTCCGGACGTGTCTACGGTAACATATATGTATATATATATATGAATTAAACTATGATTTAATGGAAGCACAACAATCGTCTAAGCCAAGATGATTTAAGGTGATTAGAGAAGTACGTATGTGTAGGTGTTCTGGCCGTGTCAGCAACATTCTGTTTAGAAACATGGAGCGGCATTAGAAGTTAAACGTTGTGTTTGGAGTTAATAATTTTGGTCAGGCTTGTTGATGTTGGCGATCTCCGTCAGCGTGGTTTGGCCGCCTGCAAGCCAAACCTTCCTGCTGTGGCTTCACATCCCAAACAACCCTTATCAGGAAATGATTAGGCTTTTTCGTGATTCAGAACTGGGAACTTTTACTTTCTTACCAGTTGAGAAAAGCCGGGCTTTCAGCACCAGAACCCTGCGTCACCAAATGTTATCTCCCCCTTGTTCTTCATATTCAAAGCTATTTCGATATTGATTTGCCAAGCTACTGTACGGCTACACATCGGACAAGTCTGCTGTCTCAATACTTTGTTCAACAGTTGTTAAATGCTGCAATGCTAGTCTACACAGTTTTGCACAATGATAGCCTGGCCGTGTGTGGGTTTTGCGAACCGTCTTGCGAGTTGTTCATAGTGTTATATTATTCATGGTTGTGCAATGTTTTAGATACTACTGCAATGCTAGTCTACACAGTTTTGCACAATGATAGCCTGGCCATACTATACAGCATTAGGCTACTGTACATAATATGTACATACTAATGTGCAAATGATATGACTGCTGCCTAGCAGTGCCCACAATGTTGTCATTTAGTAAATCCCCCAGTGTTACACTGTGATATTAGGCCTGAATCAAATCAAATCAATCAGGTGTAATTTATATTATAGGACAATTAAAGTGTAAATGTATACAGTTTATTTATTTACAATATATTAAGCCGTGTTGGCTTTGGGACCCGGCACAAAAGCACCTGGAGGGAGGTTTGGGAGAGTAGGGCTGATGGTTATGCTGCCTTCATCCTCTCAAAGAAGCCTGTGCCAGGCACTAAAATGCACCAACTTCAGCAGTACCTGTTGAAGCAGCAAAGCCAGGTAACAGCTGCCCCTGCTCCACCCTCAACATTACCTGACATGGCAGCTGCAACACCAGCAGCAACCTCTGCCCCTGCCTCTGATCTTCCAGGTCAGTTAATAACAAACATATTCATAATTATTGGTTTACTTGAATAGAACATGCTATTTGTAACGACACCTTTGTTTCATTTCACAGTAATGGAGGAAGACGAGGATTTGGAAAAGGCGATGCTGAGTCTGTCTCCATCTAAGTACATGACCCAGCTGAGTGAGTGTACTGATACATCTTTGAACTCATGTCGACATGTCCAGATCAGTAATTTATTAAACTGTACTTCATGCAATGATAAAATACACATTTCCTGTGCTTCTAGGTCCACCAGCAGCAGCAGCAGCAGCAGCAGCCATTGGAGCCCCGTCCACAGCTAGAGGTTTCTTCTCCATACGTCTGGGAGGATAATTCTGTGACCCACATTATTATTCTGCCATAATATCGTTTATTATTTTGGCCGTGTTCTGGCCTGTTTTGATGTGTGTTCTTCTGTCCTACTAACCACTATTATAAGGAATTAACATGTCAGCGATGTGGGTAAGTATCATGAATTGTATGATTATATTATCATGAATATGAATTCAATTTTTGCATGTTGGTATTGTCACTGATGTGTTACCTGTTTTTTTAAAAGTCAACATTGAACTAAATATTAATTCATAACAAGTGTAAACCGTAGTAATTCTCATCAGATGAGACATATTGAGACACATAGATCTTATTAATGTTCAAATCAGCTTGACAGACAATAACAGGTAATGACAGAATGTGTCTAACCCATTTACAAGCATGATTAATAATTACTAATGAAGCCAGGCGTTAGTGAGGGAGAGAATAACACTTTATTTTCCTTTACAGTGAGGAGAAAACTGACTGCTTCAGCTACACACTCGAGACCAGCTGAGGATGATGAATCCGATATGACTGCGTCTCCTTTGCAAGGTTAATACATGTGCATACAGTACTGTGTGTCCCATCTTTATTCACTGTCAAAAGTGATTTCCAGTTGTGTGAAGTTTCATGTTACCTTCTCCTTCAGCTCCAGTGAAGGTCCTGCTGCCCATACCTCCTCAGCTGCTTGCCTTGGTCACATCCTTAGGCCTACAGCCTAGCTCAAGACAGCAGGAACCTGCCGTGTGGGAACATAGTATGTCATTTCATTTTATTTATATTGCACACATGTACTATAACTTATAACATAACAATATAATAGTATTTACCTAATTCTAAGGAATCAATTTAAGCCAAGTCTGTTATTTTGATTGAAAGTCATGAGTGAATTGCTGTGGATATTTAACCATTGACACTTCTTTTACATCCTATTACCTTAGATCCTACATTACACGTGAGGCACCCTGCCCCTACCAGAGTAGAGCAGGATACAGTGCTGCCTCAAGGTATGTATGACATACTCTCTGGCATGTTTTTTAACTTACTGACGTCTGCGCACAGTTTCTTTTTGGTTTAACATGTTTCATGTTTTCATTTCATTTTCTGTCATGTAGCACTGCCACACCATGCTCCTCCAGCACAGCCTGCAGCCTCTCTCCCTCCACCCCCAGCACAACCTGCAGCCTCTCTCCCTCCACCCCCAGCACAACCTGCAGCCTCTCTCCCTCCACCCCCAGCACAACCTGCAGCTGAGCCTTCAATCCCCAGCCGCTGGAACTGCTCCCACCATCAGGGTATCTGGATGAAGACGGAGCTGGACGCCATGGGGCTGTGGCCAGGGTCCCGACCAGTGCGGCACCTCATGAACATGGTCTCCTTGTGGCGTTATCCACCTCAGCCCGAACTCATTGAGACCTGCTCTGAGCTGCCTGCAAAAACATATTTTCAGCTCCATCCCTTCTTTATCTGGAAACCAGAACACAGCATTATGGAGAGGTTGAGGAACAATTATGTCCTACCTTGCTTGTTTGATTGTCCCGACCCCCATGTGGCCTCTGCTGGTATTGGAAGGCCTCGGGTGATTGTTAGCACCAGTGGCCAGTACTACATTCTAGCCTCCCGCCTTACCTGCAAAGGTTGCAGGAAGTACTGGTTTGCTGACAACCCCGAGTGGCTGGACAAGCTACCAACCCGCTACAGGAACATGTTCCCAGCCTTCTACACACGGAAGAAGGCTGTCTGTAAGACGGTGATGGGTGAGCTGAGGCGTTCCAGCAGGTCACCGAACGACATGGCCAACCAGGTGATGGAGATGCTCCACCTGAAGTATGAAAGAGCCAACCTGGCCTATCTGCTCAGTGTGGAGAACATCAGGGATGCTGAGGCAGGGCTGTATGGGCGGCAGAGGACCATCACTGGGTTCTTACGACGGGAGGACTCACCTGGCCTGTTTGGGGGATATGAAGACGCGGATGGCTGGTGTGGAGTGTCTTTGACGGCATTCTACCTGACAGACTGCCTCCTCCAGGAGTTCAAACGGCAGGAGCCAGTACTTACCCAGCTCCTACAAGGCACCTTCGGACAGGTCTTCAGGTCTGGTCACACACGCAAAGTGGCCAGGAAGGTGGCACTGACATCTGGCACCATGTCATCATATGCGGTGATGAACGAGAACTGGATGATCCTATCCTGGGTGATGCTGCAGTCGGAGAGTGAGCAATCCCTGGAGTCGCTGTACGAGGGACTGGCCAACCGCTACAGTGCTGCTGCAATTGAGAAGGCCAACTACCAGTGGGTGGACAGGTATGAATCCTCATCCTCACATTTTTAGAACCAGTTTAAATACATATTTCACAAAAAACATGTTTCACTTTCTTTTAACATTCACATGTATGTGAGTAAAAGAGAAGATTTTCATATGTCAGCATTCTTTTCTGTTTAGATAATTAATCTACAAAACATGACCATTATTAATAACACATTTATTTTTTCTCTTTGTGTCAATAGGGACTGTTGTGCAGCATTCAGGATCCCAAACTCCCAGCCTCATGAGCATCTCCTGTGGTCTGCCTGGGTGACCACAGAGGCTATCGTGGCAGAGGTAACATCAGGGAACTTGGCCAACACCTGTGCCTCGCGGAACAAGTTCAACAACAACATCACTGTTAAATTGGACTTGTTCCACTGCATGCAGCGGTTCACCAGGGAGTGTTTCTCGGAGCACCATGCCCTGTACAGCTCCTTCTGCCAGTACCTCTCTGCAGCGTTCAGTGTGGTGGACCAGGCTGACCTGCAGAAGCTGAAGGAGGCCTACTCCTTCTGTGGGATTGTGCCTGCTAACCCCACCAAGCAGCACACCCGCGCGCACTGCAGGACAAAGGTGCCACACCCTACTGAGCTGGTGCAGAGAGTGGAAGCAGTCATGAAACACTTCTACCAGGCCAAAGACCCCAATGATGTGTGGCTCTTCAAGCCCTCAATGCTGAAGGAGTGGAGGATCCAGCGGGTGCACATCCTGAGAGGCTGCCTGAGTGACCCTGAGGTGGAGGACGGGGTTCTCTACAGGTATGGGGGAACACTGCAGCTGAACCACATCAAGGGTGAGGGGGCGACTGTGCCCATCTGGATCAGCGTCAGGGGCACCTCTCAGCAGGAGGGCTACCATTTCCACCAGGCTCGGTGGGTGACAGGTAACCGGGTGTCCACTGAGCTTTTCCAGGCCCAGGGTTTGACTGGAGTGGCACGCTGGAACTTCCAGAGGCTGGTGGACCTGAAGATGCCTGATGTGGTCTTACCTGCAGTGTTTGACCCATTGCTGATGGTGGAGCTGAACATGGCCTCTGTGAAGGTGACAGGACGGGCTAAATATCCAGCTCTGCAGGTCTCCAACAGGGACACAGGGGAGAGGTTTGGACTCCAATACATGGAGCCAGGCTGTCGCCCTGTTCCACTTGACTGGGACAAGCACAAAGTGCCAAAGACTGTCCCAGCTCCTGTGGCTGTAGAGCCAGATCACCCTCCAGCAGCTTCCCCTTCTGCAGTGGCCATGGAGGGAGACATCCATCCGGAGGTAATCCAGAATAATCATATTCACTCACTCACTCACTCACTCACTCACATAGTTAAACTCTATGATTATTGTTCCTAATGGTAATTTGGCCTCTATTTCAGGAAATGGCCGACATAGACAACCTCCTGGCTCTTCTCCTCTCTGCTGACACCGATCCAGACCCACTGTCACAGTCCTCACAACAGTCCTCCAGAATGACTGACCTGTGCCGGTCAACTTTCACAGTAGCTCCTGCTACAACCAAAGAGGAGGACCTGCTGGATACAGGTATTTAAAATTAGATAACATAATTATGTGTGGGGCCAACAGCTAATTCTGTTTTACACACCCACACACAGTTATGGTTAGTGTATAGTCATAGCTTTGTCATTCAATTCATATTTTAATAATAAAATGATAATACTCTCTTTCAGATCTGCTTCTGCCCCTGTCAGCCACACCACCACTGCCCTTGTCAGCTTCTCCCCGTGCTGCCCGCACTGGGCCCATCGAGACAGGAGGCCGCTGTGTCGCTGTCACACCCCTGCCACCTGCCCCAGTCAACCCACCAGCGGTGAACCTACCCCTGGATGCCCCTGCGAACCAGGCAACAGGGACAACCGAACAGGGGAACACGCAGCAACAGCAGCAAAAAAAGAAAATACTTACCTGTCGAGCGTGTGGCCAGCCTAAGTCCCGCTACCTTGGCGATGGCTCCTCCATTCATTTCTTTTACAGGAGTGCAGAGGTGAGGTACTTCTACTGCTCGAAAAAAGTATTCGATACCTACGCAGTAGAAGGCCTCACAAATGCACGCATGCCATTCACAGACTTTGCCGAGACAGCATTTTTTCAGCGGGAGCTTAATGCAACAAAACAAAAGGCGGAGGTGTTAAGAAAGTATAAAAATACACCAGAGAAACACAAGATGCCAGGGCAGCAGCCCTCCGGCCGCCTGTGCAGGTTCTGCCACCAGCCACTTAAGCAGGGTCCCAACAGTCCACACACACACACTACATTCCCTGGAGTGAGTGGGAAATATATTTATTGCCCTGCAAAGGTACTGTCTCTGTACCAGGCACAGGGCATGGTAAAGGAAATGACCTGGGTGGAGTTCCAACTGTCTCAATTTTATGAGACTGAGAAGCAGAGGTGGATGGTGGAGAAACGTGTGGATCTACCTCCATTCACACTTAAACGCACACACACATAGAGACACATAGCAGGGTAGGAGAATCTTCCTGTGTATTACAAATTCCTTTGTATTACTTTCCAGTGTATTATTTATTTGTATTAAGCTTTTGTTAGTTGTTATTTACAATTACATGGTTCATTGATGTTCAGTCATTGCAAATCGTTTTAAATATGTGTATATTATGTACATGGTGTAGCAGTTATGTGTGTGCTTTTTAATAAATCAAGTGTGGAGTTGAATATGTGTCAAAGTGTTTTTTAAAACAGTATAATGGTGACATTAAGATCAACAGTGAAGCATAATTAAGGTTTGAGATTTTATGACAGGATTTTTATGGTGCATCAAGGAGATGGCCGGTGTTATCTCCTTGAAGAAAGGTGTTGATGCCTCTTCAGGAAGACTGCTTGCTGTTTGTTGCCTCAACAGGGGGCTGCAGTCTGATAAGAGTGTAGTCTTCCAGTCTGTACTGCTTTGAAGAAAGGTGTCCATGCCTCTTCAAGAAGACTGCTTGCTGTGTGTTGCCTCAACAGGGGGCTACAGTCTGATAAGACTTGCAATCTTCCCACGGTAAGATAGAAACTGGAAAGGGGCAGAATGTAACATTTACATTGCAATGTTAAACCAATAAATAGCATAAGATGTCCTGTTTTCTTTAATGAAATGAATTATAAATCATCAAAACATGTTGTGTTACATTAAACATTAAACAAGACTTTAAAAAAGAAAATATTTTTGACAGTAATGTCCTCAGGTGGATTCGAACCCATGGCTGAAAAGACGGCAAGAAAGGGTCAATAAAAGGTCAAATCTGCATTACGGGAATACTCGACTGGCCTGACATTGAAGAATAGATGTTTACTTAGTTGATATCTGTTGTTTCAATTGTCCTAAAGGAGAGGTCATGCATTGGCCGGTAATCGAACCCGGGCCTCCCGCTTGGCAGGCGAGAATTCTACCACTGAACCACCAATGCTTAGATGTTTGCTATATTTGACCTTGAAAAATACATGTTTACTTAGTTGATATCTGTTGTTTCAATTGTCCTAAAGAATTATTCATGCATTGGCTGGGAATCGGACCCGGGCCTCCCGCGTGGCAGGCGAGAATTCTACCACTGAACCACCAATGCTTAGATGTTTGCTGAATTTCACCTTGAAGAATAGATGTTTACTTAGTTGATATCTGTTGTTTCAATTGTCCTAAAGTATTTTTCATGCATTGGCCGGGAATCTGACCCGGGCCTCCAGCGTGGCAGGCGAGAATTCTACCACTGAACCACCAATGCTTAGATGTTGTCTAAGCACAGGGTTTCCGCGGATCCTTAAAAAGTCTTAAAAAGTCTTAAATTCATGTATATAAAATTAATGCCTTAAAATGTCTTAAATTCATTACAAATGTCTTAAACTGGTCTTAAATACTTTACCCAAACGTCTTAAAATTGTCGGGGCAGGACTATTTAATTTTACTTTTTCTCGCGGCATTTTTCTATTGAGCAAACGTTTAATTTCATTGAGTAGCGCGCAGACTCCTCCCCCTTGCGTTCCTTTGGTTATAGTCAGCTGCAGTGCTTGCTACCTAGCATTAGCCAGTCTGCGAGATGGGGAAGTGCAAGTTCAACGAGAGGTGGCTTGACGACAGAAGATTTTGCGATTGGCTTAAGTCCACCGGCTACCCAGAAGAAGCAAGATGCACTGTGTGTAGGAAAACATTCAAACTCGGCACCATGGGCATTAAGGCGGTTGAGAGCCACCTAAAAAGCGAGAGGCATAAAACGGCTGCTAAGGGCCAACAGCAGACGCCAGGAATCTCCCAGTTCTGCGTGTCTGCCCCGGGCTCAGCGCCCCAGACAACGGCTGCCGCTGCTAGCAGCACTGCTAGCGATCTCAGAGCAACGTTTGGTGGAACACCTACACTGAAATCGGAGATTGTGTGGGTTCTCAATACAGTGGTAAAGCACCAGTCCTACTCCTCCAACGAGGGGATTGGAGATATCTTTCGGATTATGTTTCCCGACTCCCAAATCGCCACTACATTTGCTTGTGGAAAGGACAAGGCGTCATACATAATACGTTTCGGATTAGCTCCTTACGTCAGAAACGAGCTGATCGCGAATGTGAACGAGTCAGTTTTTGTTCTAATGTTTGACGAGAGTTTGAATCATGCCACAAAAAACAAGCAACTCGACGTGCACGTGCGGTATTGGGTCGGCGATCAAGTGGAGTCGCGTTACCTGGGCTCGCAGTTCATGGGACACGCTAAAGCTCAAGATTTACTGCAACACTTCAAGGTAAGTGCATTTTGTCAATGACAAAGTATTAGCTTTACATTAATTTTGGCAGATACTGGCAATGTCATGTAGATTCAGTATAATAGTAGGCGTACCATAGGGAATGATGCGGTGTAGTCTAGTCATTTCCACGTTATAGAGAGCCACAGAGAGGGAGAGGGGACGCGGGAGCGGGCGGGGGGATGGTGGGGAGAGAGAGTATCTAAGGGCGTAGGGAGAGGGAGTAGATGGATGAGTTATAGTTTGTTAACTGAGGATGTGTGCAGACAGAATGTTAAAGTACATTGAACCATTGGCAATCATGCTATTATTATTGTTATTATAATCATCATTATCATCATCATTTATTATTATTGTTATTATTCTCATCATATTCATGTCATTCTCAGGAGTGTGTGGAGAGACTGAACCTGAGGAACATGGTGTCCATCTCCATGGATGGACCCAATGTTAACTGGAAGTTTCTGGAGCTTCTACAGCAAGAGCATGCTGAGCAGTATGGTGGTGCCCAGCTGGTTGTTGTGGGTAGCTGTGGGCTCCATACAGGCAGGAGAGAATACTGTGTTAGGCCATTCAGTTGTATTTAAAACACATTACCCATCTGTCAGGACCTCCAGAGAAAGGGGACCGTAGGGGAGCTCACTGCCCTAGAGTTTAGGAAGGACTGCATGACGGGTATGTCAAATATCCTAAAGAAAGTCCAGGACAGGAGCCCCCTGAAGTACCCCATCGTGAGACAGATGGCATGTCTGGACCCCACAGTCATGTACGCCAACCCAGACTGGTGCCAGGGAAGAATGAAAAGTCTAGTGCAGAAGTTACTGCAAGACAAGCAGTTGTCTGGAGGTGTCTCTGCTGGTATGAATAGTTAATAGAAAAGCTGGAAATGTTGTCCCTGATTATTAGCCAATGGACAATTGGACATAAGCCTGTCTGCTAATCAGGATTAATCATGTAAATAATATTTCACATATTTCCTTTCATCTGTTTTGTTATAGGTGATGTGATTATCCAACAGTTTGGGAACTTCCTGTCTGTTGAGGCTAAAAACGAGCACTTCCTGTCCTTCCGGCCCATGGAAACCAGGCTTGACGTGTTCCTGCATGGCTACCTCAGCCAACCCTACCCTGAGCTCTGGGGTTTCTGTCAGAAGCTTCTTCTCCTATCCCATGGGCAGGCGACAGTCGAGAGAGGCTTCTCCATTAACAAGGAGGTGGAGACCGTTAACATTCAGGAGGACACTGTCATTGCCCAGAGACTGGTCTGTGACTATGTTGCAGTTTGTGGGGGGGTTGCCAATGTCCCTCTCACCAAGGAGCTGCTAACTTCGGTGGGATCAGCAAGGTCAAAGTACAGAGAACACCTAGACCTGGAGAAGAGGAAGAGGCAAAGCGCTGCACAAGGGCAGAAAAGAAAAGCAGCAGAAGAGCACATCATCGAGCTGAAAAGGAAGAAGCAAACTCTTCTAGTGGTATCTGATTCTCTGGAGAAGGATGCAGACAAGTTTGCTGAGCAAGCTGAGGGGAAGTCCGGCACCTTGATGGCTCAGCTCATCACAAAGTCTAACGTCCTCAGGAAGAGATACAAAGAAAAAATGTGTGATTTGAAAAAAATAGAGGCAGAACTGGAGAGTAAGGCCACAGAATTGAGGCTCATGCCGTGAGTGTGTTAAGTAGATGGGGTTTTTTTGTTAGATGTTTCCGACCAACTAATTGCACTTTTAATTTAATTAAGTTATTGAACCAGAGCTTTTATGTTCAATAAACAAAACAAGTAAACTTGAATGAGTCTCATTGATTGACATGCTATGCTTGTATTGTAGTACAGTGGAATCCCCTAACCATCGCATATATATATTTTTTCGGTCTTAAATTCCATTTAAAGTGGCATTAAAAAGGTCTTAAAAAGTCTTAAATTGAACTTGCTGAAACCTGCAGAAACCCTGAAGCACTGAACCACCAATGCTTTGATGTTTGCAGTATTTGACCTTGAAGAATAGATGTTTACTTAGTTGATATCTGTTGTTTCAATTGTCCTAAAGAAATTTTCATGCATTGGCCGGGAATCGGACCGGGGCCTCCCGCGTGGCAGGCGAGAATTCTACCACTGAACCACCAATGCTTAGATGTTTGCTGTATTTCACCTTGAAGAATAGATGTTTACTTAGTTGATATCTGTTGTTTCAATTGTCCTAAAAAAATGTTCATGCATTGGCCGGGAATCGGACCCGGGCCTCCCGCGTGGCAGGCGAGAATTCTACCACTGAACCACCAATGCTTAGATGTATGCTGAATTTGACCTTGAAGAATAGATGTTTACTTAGTTGATATCTGTTGTTTCAATTGTCCTAAAGGAGAGGTCATGCATTGGCCGGTAATCGAACCCGGGCCTCCCGCTTGGCAGGCGAGAATTCTACCACTGAATCACCAATGCTTAGATGTTTGCTATATTTGACCTTGAAAAATACATGTTTACTTAGTTGATATCTGTTGTTTCAATTGTCCTAAAGAACTTTTCATGCATTGGCCGGGAATCGGACCCGGGCCTCCCGCGTGGCAGGCGAGAATTCTACCACTGAACCACCAATGCTTAGATGTTTGCTGTGTTTCACCTTGAAGAATAGATGTTTACTTAGTTGATATCTGTTGTTTCAATTGTCCTAAAGAATTTTTCACGCATTGGCCGGGAATCGGACCCGGGCCTCCCGCGTGGCAGGCGAGAATTCTACCACTGAACCACCAATGCTTAGATGTTTGCTGAATTTCACCTTGAAGAATAGATGTTTACTTAGTTGATATCTGTTGTTTCAATTGTCCTAAAGAATTATTCATGCATTGGCCGGTAATCGGACGCGGGCCTCCGGCGTGGCAGGCGAGAATTCTACCACTGAACCACCAATGCTTAGATGTATGCTGAATTTGACCATGAAGAATAGATGTTTACTTAGTTGATATCTGTTGTTTCAATTGTCCTAAAGGCTAGGTCATGCATTGGCCGGGAATCGGACCCGGGCCTCCCACGTGGCAGGCGAGAATTCTACCACTGAACCACCAATGCTTAGATTTTTGCTATATTTGACCTTGAAAAATACATGTTTACTTAGTTGATATCTGTTGTTTCAATTGTCCTAAAGGAGAGGTCATGCATTGGCCGGGAATCGGAACCGGGCCTCCCGCGTGGCAGGCGAGAATTCTACCACTGAACCACCAATGCTTAGATGTATGCTGAATTTGACCTTGAAGAATAGATGTTTACTTAGTTGATATCTGTTGTTTCAATTGTCCAAAAGGAGAGGTCATGCATTGGCCCCGGGCCTCCCGCATGGCAGGCGAGAATTCTACCACTGAACCACCAATGCTTAGATGTTTGCTGTATTTCACCTTGAAGAATAGATGTTTACTTAGTTGATATCTGTTGTTTCAATTGTCCTAAAGAATTTTTCATGCATTGGCCTGGAATCGGACCCAGGCCTCCCGCGTGGCAGGCGAGAATTCTACCACTGAACCACCAATGCTTAGATGTATGCTGAATTTGACCATGAAGAATTGATGTTTACTTAGTTGATATCTGTTGTTTCAATTGTCCTAAAGGATAGGTCATGCATTGGCCGGGAATCGAACCCAGGCCTCCCGCGTGGCAGGCGAGAATTCTACCACTGAACCACCAATGCTTAGATGTTTGCTATATTTGACCTTGAAAAATACATGTTTACTTAGTTGATATCTGTTGTTTCAATTGTCCTAAAGAATTATTCATGCATTGGCCGGGAATCGGACCCGGGCCTCCCGCGTGGCAGGCGAGAATTCTACCACTGAACCACCAATGCTTAGATGTTTGCTGTATTTGACCTTGAAAAATACATGTTTACTTAGTTGATATCTGTTGTTTCAATTGTCCTAAAGGAGAGGTCATGCATTGGCCGGGAATCGGACCCGGGCCTCCCGCGTGGCAGGCGAGAATTCTACCACTGAACCTCCAATGCTTAAATTTTTGCTATATTTGACCTTGAAAAATACATGTTTACTTAGTTGATATCTGTTGTTTCAATTGTACTAAAGAATTATTCATGCATTGGCCGGGAATCGGACCCGGGCCTCCCGCTTGGCAGGAGAGAATTCTACCACTGAACCACCAATGCTTAGATGTATGCTGAATTTGACCATGAAGAATAGATGTTTACTTAGTTGATATCTGTTGTTTCAATTGTCCTAAAGGAGAGGTCATGCATTGGCCGGGAATCGAACCCGGGCCTCCCGCGTGGCAGGCGAGAATTCTACCACTGAACCACCAATGCTTAGATGTTTGCTATATTTGACCTTGGAAAATACATGTTTACTTAGTTGATATCTGTTGTTTCAATTGTCCTAAAGAATTATTCATGCATTGGCCGGGAATCGGACCCGGGCCTCCCGTGTGGCAGGCGAGAATTCTACCACTGAACCACCAATAATTAGATTTTTGCTATATTTGACCTTGAAAAATACATGTTTACTTAGTTGATATCTGTTGTTTCAATTGTACTAAAGAATTATTCATGTATTGGCCGGGAATCGGACCCGGGCCTCCCGCGTGGCAGGCGAGAATTCTACCACTGAACCACCAATGCTTAGATGTATGCTGAATTTGACCATGAAGAATAGATGTTTACTTAGTTGATATCTGTTGTTTCAATTGTCCTAAAGGAGAGGTCATGCATTGGCCGTGAATCGGACCCTGGCCTCCCGCGTGGCAGGCGAGAATTCTACCACTGAACCACCAATGCTTAGATGTTTGCTATATTTGACATTGAAAAATACATGTTTACTTAGTTGATATCTGTTGTTTCAATTGTCCTAAAGAATTATTCATGCATTGGCCGGGAATCGGACCCGGGCCTCCCGCGTGGCAGGCGAGAATTCTACCACTGAACCACCAATGCTTAGATTTTTGCTATATTTGACCTTGAAAAATGCATGTTTACTTAGTTGATATCTGTTGTTTCAATTGTACTAAAGAATTATTCATGCATTGGCCGGGAATCGGACCAGGGCCTCCCGCGTGGCAGGCGAGAATTCTACCACTGAACCACCAATGCTTAGATTTTTGCTATATTTGACCTTGAAAAATACATGTTTACTTAGTTGATATCTGTTGTTTCAATTGTAGTAAAGAATCATTCATGCATTGGCCGTGAATCGGACCCGGGCCTCCCGCGTGGCAGGCGAGAATTCTACGACTGAACCACCAATGATTAGATGTTTGCTATATTTGACCTTGAAAAATACATGTTTACTTAGTTGATATCTGTTGTTTCAATTGTACTAAAGAATTATTCATGCATTGGCCGGGAATCGGACCAGGGCCTCCCGCGTGGCAGGCGAGAATTCTACCACTGAACCACCAATGCTTAGATGTATGCTGAATTTGACCATGAAGAATAGATGTTTACTTAGTTGATATCTGTTGTTTCAATTGTCCTAAAGGAGAGGTCATGCATTGGCCGGGAATCGGACCCGGGCCTCCCGCGTGGCAGGCGAGAATTCTACCACTGAACCACCAATGCTTAGATGTATGCTATATTTGACCTTGAAAAATACATGTTTACTTAGTTGATATCTGTTGTTTCAATTGTCCTAAAGAATTATTCATGCATTGGCCGGGAATCGGACGCGGGCCTCCCGCGTGGCAGGCGAGAATTCTACCACTGAACCACCAATGCTTAGATTTTTGCTATATTTGACCTTGAAAAATACATGTTTACTTAGTTGATATCTGTTGTTTCAATTGTCCTAAAGTATTATTCATGCATTGGCCGGGAATCGGACCCGGGCCTCCCGCGTGGCAGGCGAGAATTCTACCACTGAACCACCAATGCTTAGATTTTTGCTATATTTGACCTTGAAAAATACATGTTTACTTAGTTGATATCTGTTGTTTCAATTGTACTAAAGAATTATTCATGCATTGGCCGGGAATCGGACCCGGGCCTCCCGCGTGGCAGGCGAGAATTCTACCACTGAACCACCAATGCTTAGATTGTTGCTATATTTGACCTTGAAAAATACATGTTTTACTTAGTTGATATCTGTTGTTTCAATTGTCCTAAAGAATTTTTCATGCATTGGCCGGGAATCGGACCCGGGTCTCACGCGTGGCAGGCGAGAATTCTACCACTGAACCACCAATGCTTAGATGTATGCTGAATTTGACCTTGAAGAATAGATGTTTACTTAGTTGATATCTGTTGTTTCAATTGTCCTGCAGGAGAGGTCATGCATTGGCCGGTAATCGAACCCGGGCCTCACGCTTGGCAGGCGAGAATTCTACCACTGAACCACCAATGCTTAGATGTTTGCTGTATTTCACCTTGAAGAATAGATGTTTACTTAGTTGATATCTGTTGTTTCAATTGTCCTAAAGAATTTTTCATGCATTGGCCGGGAATCGGACCCGGGCCTCCCGCGTGGCAGGCGAGAATTCTACCACTGAACCACCAATGCTTAGACGTATGCTGAATTTGACCATGAAGAATAGATGTTTACTTAGTTGATATCTGTTGTTTCAATTGTCCTAAAGGAGAGGTCATGCATTGGCCGGGAATCGGACCCGGGCCTCCCGCGTGGCAGGCGAGAATTCTACCACTGAACCACCAATGCTTAGATGTTTGCTATATTTGACATTGAAAAATACATGTTTACTTAGTTGATATCTGTTATTTCAATTGTCCTAAAGAATTATTCATGCATTGGCCGGGAATCGAACCCCGGCCTCCCGCGTGGCAGGCGAGAATTCTACCACTGAACCACCAATGCTTAGATGTTTGCTATATTTGACATTGAAAAATACATGTTTACTTAGTTGATATCTGTTATTTCAATTGTCCTAAAGAATTATTCATGCATTGGCCGGGAATCGGACCCGGGCCTCCCGCGTGGCAGGCGAGTATTCTACCACTGAACCACCAATGCTTAGATTTTTGCTATATTTGACCTTGAAAAATGCATGTTTACTTAGTTGATATCTGTTGTTTCAATTGTACTAAAGAATTATTCATGCATTGGCCGGGAATCGGACCAGGGCCTCCCGCGTGGCAGGCGAGAATTCTACCACTGAACCACCAATGCTTAGATGTATGCTGAATTTGACCATGAAGAATAGATGTTTACTTAGTTGATATCTGTTGTTTCAATTGTCCTAAAGGAGGGGTCATGCATTGGCCGGGAATCGGACCCGGGCCTCCCGCGTGGCAGGCGAGAATTCTACCACTGAACCACCAATGCTTAGATGTATGCTGAATTTGACCATGAAGAATAGATGTTTACTTAGTTGATATCTGTTGTTTCAATTATCCTAAAGGAGAGGTCATGAATTGGCCGGGAATCGGACCCGGGCCTCCCGCGTGGCAGGCGAGAATTCTACCACTGAACCACCAATGGTTAGATTTTTGCTATATTTGACCTTGAAAAATACATGTTTACTTAGTTGATATCTGTTGTTTCAATTGTACTAAAGAATTATTCATGCATTGGCCGGGAATCGGACCCGGGCCTCCCGCGTGGCAGGCGAGAATTCTACCACTGAACCACCAATGCTTAGATGTTTCCTATATTTGACATTGAAAAATACATGTTTACTTAGTTGATATCTGTTGTTTCAATTGTCCTAAAGAATTATTCATGCATTGGCCGGGAATCGGACCCGGGCCTCCCGCGTGGCAGGCGAGAATTCTACCACTGAACCACCAATGCTTAGATTTTTGCTATATTTGACCTTGAAAAATGCATGTTTACTTAGTTGATATCTGTTGTTTCAATTGTACTAAAGAATTATTCATGCATTGGCCGGGAATCGGACCAGGGCCTCCCGCGTGGCAGGCGAGAATTCTACCACTGAACCACCAATGCTTAGATGTATGCTGAATTTGACCATGAAGAATAGATGTTTACTTAGTTGATATCTGTTGTTTCAATTGTCCTAAAGGAGGGGTCATGCATTGGCCGGGAATCGGACCCGGGCCTCCCGCGTGGCAGGCGAGAATTCTACCACTGAACCACCAATGCTTAGATGTATGCTGAATTTGACCATGAAGAATAGATGTTTACTTAGTTGATATCTGTTGTTTCAATTATCCTAAAGGAGAGGTCATGAATTGGCCGGGAATCGGACCCGGGCCTCCCGCGTGGCAGGCGAGAATTCTACCACTGAACCACCAATGGTTAGATTTTTGCTATATTTGACCTTGAAAAATACATGTTTACTTAGTTGATATCTGTTGTTTCAATTGTACTAAAGAATTATTCATGCATTGGCCGGGAATCGGACCCGGGCCTCCCGCGTGGCAGGCGAGAATTCTACCACTGAACCACCAATGCTTAGATGTTTCCTATATTTGACATTGAAAAATACATGTTTACTTAGTTGATATCTGTTGTTTCAATTGTCCTAAAGAATTATTCATGCATTGGCCGGGAATCGGACCCGGGCCTCCCGCGTGGCAGGCGAGAATTCTACCACTGAACCACCAATGCTTAGATTTTTGCTATATTTGACCTTGAAAAATGCATGTTTACTTAGTTGATATCTGTTGTTTCAATTGTACTAAAGAATTATTCATGCATTGGCCGGGAATCGTACCAGGGCCTCCCGCGTGGCAGGCGAGAATTCTACCACTGAACCACCAATGCTTAGATGTATGCTGAATTTGACCATGAAGAATAGATGTTTACTTAGTTGATATCTGTTGTTTCAATTGTCCTAAAGGAGAGGTCATGCATTGGCCGGGAATCGAACCCGGGCCTCCCGCGTGGCAGGCGAGAATTCTACCACTGAACCACCAATGCTTAGATGTATGCTATATTTGACCTTGAAAAATACATGTTTACTTAGTTGATATGTGTTGTTTCAATTGTCCTAAAGAATTATTCATGCATTGGCCGGGAATCGGACCAGGGCCTCCCGCGTGGCAGGCGAGAATTCTACCACTGAACCACCAATGCTTAGATTGTTGCTATATTTGACCTTGAAAAATACATGTTTACTTAGTTGATATCTGTTGTTTCAATTGTCCTAATGAATTTTTCATGCATTGGCCGGGAATCGGACCCGGGTCTCACGCGTGGCAGGCGAGAATTCTACCACTGAACCACCAATGCTTAGATGTATGCTGAATTTGACCTTGAAGAATAGATGTTTACTTAGTTGATATCTGTTGTTTCAATTGTCCTAAAGGAGAGGTCATGCATTGGCCGGTAATCGAACCCGGGCCTCACGCTTGGCAGGCGAGAATTCTACCACTGAACCACCAATGCTTAGATGATTGCTATATTTGACCTTGAAAAATACATGTTTACTTAGTTGATATCTGTTGTTTCAATTGTCCTAAAGAACTTTTCATGCATTGGCCGGGAATCGGACCCGGGCCTCCCGCGTGGCAGGCGAGAATTCTACCACTGAACCACCAATGCTTAGATGTTTGCTGTGTTTCACCTTGAAGAATAGATGTTTACTTAGTTGATATCTGTTGTTTCAATTGTCCTAAAGAATTTTTCACGCATTGGCCGGGAATCGGACCCGGGCCTCCCGCGTGGCAGGCGAGAATTCTACCACTGAACCACCAATGCTTAGATGTTTGCTGAATTTCACCTTGAAGAATAGATGTTTACTTAGTTGATATCTGTTGTTTCAATTGTCCTAAAGAATTATTCATGCATTGGCCGGGAATCGGACGCGGGCCTCCGGCGTGGCAGGCGAGAATTCTACCACTGAACCACCAATGCTTAGATGTATGCTGAATTTGACCATGAAGAATAGATGTTTACTTAGTTGATATCTGTTGTTTCAATTGTCCTAAAGGCTAGGTCATGCATTGGCCGGGAATCGGACCCGGGCCTCCCACGTGGCAGGCGAGAATTCTACCACTGAACCACCAATGCTTAGATTTTTGCTATATTTGACCTTGAAAAATACATGTTTACTTAGTTGATATCTGTTGTTTCAATTGTCCTAAAGGAGAGGTCATGCATTGGCCGGGAATCGGAACCGGGCCTCCCGCGTGGCAGGCGAGAATTCTACCACTGAACCACCAATGCTTAGATGTATGCTGAATTTGACCTTGAAGAATAGATGTTTACTTAGTTGATATCTGTTGTTTCAATTGTCCAAAAGGAGAGGTCATGCATTGGCCCCGGGCCTCCCGCATGGCAGGCGAGAATTCTACCACTGAACCACCAATGCTTAGATGTTTGCTGTATTTCACCTTGAAGAATAGATGTTTACTTAGTTGATATCTGTTGTTTCAATTGTCCTAAAGAATTTTTCATGCATTGGCCTGGAATCGGACCCAGGCCTCCCGCGTGGCAGGCGAGAATTCTACCACTGAACCACCAATGCTTAGATGTATGCTGAATTTGACCATGAAGAATTGATGTTTACTTAGTTGATATCTGTTGTTTCAATTGTCCTAAAGGATAGGTCATGCATTGGCCGGGAATCGAACCCAGGCCTCCCGCGTGGCAGGCGAGAATTCTACCACTGAACCACCAATGCTTAGATGTTTGCTATATTTGACCTTGAAAAATACATGTTTACTTAGTTGATATCTGTTGTTTCAATTGTCCTAAAGAATTATTCATGCATTGGCCGGGAATCGGACCCGGGCCTCCCGCGTGGCAGGCGAGAATTCTACCACTGAACCACCAATGCTTAGATGTTTGCTGTATTTGACCTTGAAAAATACATGTTTACTTAGTTGATATCTGTTGTTTCAATTGTCCTAAAGGAGAGGTCATGCATTGGCCGGGAATCGGACCCGGGCCTCCCGCGTGGCAGGCGAGAATTCTACCACTGAACCTCCAATGCTTAAATTTTTGCTATATTTGACCTTGAAAAATACATGTTTACTTAGTTGATATCTGTTGTTTCAATTGTACTAAAGAATTATTCATGCATTGGCCGGGAATCGGACCCGGGCCTCCCGCTTGGCAGGAGAGAATTCTACCACTGAACCACCAATGCTTAGATGTATGCTGAATTTGACCATGAAGAATAGATGTTTACTTAGTTGATATCTGTTGTTTCAATTGTCCTAAAGGAGAGGTCATGCATTGGCCGGGAATCGAACCCGGGCCTCCCGCGTGGCAGGCGAGAATTCTACCACTGAACCACCAATGCTTAGATGTTTGCTATATTTGACCTTGGAAAATACATGTTTACTTAGTTGATATCTGTTGTTTCAATTGTCCTAAAGAATTATTCATGCATTGGCCGGGAATCGGACCCGGGCCTCCCGTGTGGCAGGCGAGAATTCTACCACTGAACCACCAATAATTAGATTTTTGCTATATTTGACCTTGAAAAATACATGTTTACTTAGTTGATATCTGTTGTTTCAATTGTACTAAAGAATTATTCATGTATTGGCCGGGAATCGGACCCGGGCCTCCCGCGTGGCAGGCGAGAATTCTACCACTGAACCACCAATGCTTAGATGTATGCTGAATTTGACCATGAAGAATAGATGTTTACTTAGTTGATATCTGTTGTTTCAATTGTCCTAAAGGAGAGGTCATGCATTGGCCGTGAATCGGACCCTGGCCTCCCGCGTGGCAGGCGAGAATTCTACCACTGAACCACCAATGCTTAGATGTTTGCTATATTTGACATTGAAAAATACATGTTTACTTAGTTGATATCTGTTGTTTCAATTGTCCTAAAGAATTATTCATGCATTGGCCGGGAATCGGACCCGGGCCTCCCGCGTGGCAGGCGAGAATTCTACCACTGAACCACCAATGCTTAGATTTTTGCTATATTTGACCTTGAAAAATGCATGTTTACTTAGTTGATATCTGTTGTTTCAATTGTACTAAAGAATTATTCATGCATTGGCCGGGAATCGGACCAGGGCCTCCCGCGTGGCAGGCGAGAATTCTACCACTGAACCACCAATGCTTAGATTTTTGCTATATTTGACCTTGAAAAATACATGTTTACTTAGTTGATATCTGTTGTTTCAATTGTAGTAAAGAATCATTCATGCATTGGCCGTGAATCGGACCCGGGCCTCCCGCGTGGCAGGCGAGAATTCTACGACTGAACCACCAATGATTAGATGTTTGCTATATTTGACCTTGAAAAATACATGTTTACTTAGTTGATATCTGTTGTTTCAATTGTACTAAAGAATTATTCATGCATTGGCCGGGAATCGGACCAGGGCCTCCCGCGTGGCAGGCGAGAATTCTACCACTGAACCACCAATGCTTAGATGTATGCTGAATTTGACCATGAAGAATAGATGTTTACTTAGTTGATATCTGTTGTTTCAATTGTCCTAAAGGAGAGGTCATGCATTGGCCGGGAATCGGACCCGGGCCTCCCGCGTGGCAGGCGAGAATTCTACCACTGAACCACCAATGCTTAGATGTATGCTATATTTGACCTTGAAAAATACATGTTTACTTAGTTGATATCTGTTGTTTCAATTGTCCTAAAGAATTATTCATGCATTGGCCGGGAATCGGACGCGGGCCTCCCGCGTGGCAGGCGAGAATTCTACCACTGAACCACCAATGCTTAGATTTTTGCTATATTTGACCTTGAAAAATACATGTTTACTTAGTTGATATCTGTTGTTTCAATTGTCCTAAAGTATTATTCATGCATTGGCCGGGAATCGGACCCGGGCCTCCCGCGTGGCAGGCGAGAATTCTACCACTGAACCACCAATGCTTAGATTTTTGCTATATTTGACCTTGAAAAATACATGTTTACTTAGTTGATATCTGTTGTTTCAATTGTACTAAAGAATTATTCATGCATTGGCCGGGAATCGGACCCGGGCCTCCCGCGTGGCAGGCGAGAATTCTACCACTGAACCACCAATGCTTAGATTGTTGCTATATTTGACCTTGAAAAATACATGTTTTACTTAGTTGATATCTGTTGTTTCAATTGTCCTAAAGAATTTTTCATGCATTGGCCGGGAATCGGACCCGGGTCTCACGCGTGGCAGGCGAGAATTCTACCACTGAACCACCAATGCTTAGATGTATGCTGAATTTGACCTTGAAGAATAGATGTTTACTTAGTTGATATCTGTTGTTTCAATTGTCCTGCAGGAGAGGTCATGCATTGGCCGGTAATCGAACCCGGGCCTCACGCTTGGCAGGCGAGAATTCTACCACTGAACCACCAATGCTTAGATGTTTGCTGTATTTCACCTTGAAGAATAGATGTTTACTTAGTTGATATCTGTTGTTTCAATTGTCCTAAAGAATTTTTCATGCATTGGCCGGGAATCGGACCCGGGCCTCCCGCGTGGCAGGCGAGAATTCTACCACTGAACCACCAATGCTTAGACGTATGCTGAATTTGACCATGAAGAATAGATGTTTACTTAGTTGATATCTGTTGTTTCAATTGTCCTAAAGGAGAGGTCATGCATTGGCCGGGAATCGGACCCGGGCCTCCCGCGTGGCAGGCGAGAATTCTACCACTGAACCACCAATGCTTAGATGTTTGCTATATTTGACATTGAAAAATACATGTTTACTTAGTTGATATCTGTTATTTCAATTGTCCTAAAGAATTATTCATGCATTGGCCGGGAATCGAACCCCGGCCTCCCGCGTGGCAGGCGAGAATTCTACCACTGAACCACCAATGCTTAGATGTTTGCTATATTTGACATTGAAAAATACATGTTTACTTAGTTGATATCTGTTATTTCAATTGTCCTAAAGAATTATTCATGCATTGGCCGGGAATCGGACCCGGGCCTCCCGCGTGGCAGGCGAGTATTCTACCACTGAACCACCAATGCTTAGATTTTTGCTATATTTGACCTTGAAAAATGCATGTTTACTTAGTTGATATCTGTTGTTTCAATTGTACTAAAGAATTATTCATGCATTGGCCGGGAATCGGACCAGGGCCTCCCGCGTGGCAGGCGAGAATTCTACCACTGAACCACCAATGCTTAGATGTATGCTGAATTTGACCATGAAGAATAGATGTTTACTTAGTTGATATCTGTTGTTTCAATTGTCCTAAAGGAGGGGTCATGCATTGGCCGGGAATCGGACCCGGGCCTCCCGCGTGGCAGGCGAGAATTCTACCACTGAACCACCAATGCTTAGATGTATGCTGAATTTGACCATGAAGAATAGATGTTTACTTAGTTGATATCTGTTGTTTCAATTATCCTAAAGGAGAGGTCATGAATTGGCCGGGAATCGGACCCGGGCCTCCCGCGTGGCAGGCGAGAATTCTACCACTGAACCACCAATGGTTAGATTTTTGCTATATTTGACCTTGAAAAATACATGTTTACTTAGTTGATATCTGTTGTTTCAATTGTACTAAAGAATTATTCATGCATTGGCCGGGAATCGGACCCGGGCCTCCCGCGTGGCAGGCGAGAATTCTACCACTGAACCACCAATGCTTAGATGTTTCCTATATTTGACATTGAAAAATACATGTTTACTTAGTTGATATCTTTTGTTTCAATTGTCCTAAAGAATTATTCATGCATTGGCCGGGAATCGGACCCGGGCCTCCCGCGTGGCAGGCGAGAATTCTACCACTGAACCACCAATGCTTAGATTTTTGCTATATTTGACCTTGAAAAATGCATGTTTACTTAGTTGATATCTGTTGTTTCAATTGTACTAAAGAATTATTCATGCATTGGCCGGGAATCGGACCAGGGCCTCCCGCGTGGCAGGCGAGAATTCTACCACTGAACCACCAATGCTTAGATGTATGCTGAATTTGACCATGAAGAATAGATGTTTACTTAGTTGATATCTGTTGTTTGAATTGTCCTAAAGGAGAGGTCATGCATTGGCCGGGAATCGAACCCGGGCCTCCCGCGTGGCAGGCGAGAATTCTACCACTGAACCACCAATGCTTAGATGTATGCTATATTTGACCTTGAAAAATACATGTTTACTTAGTTGATATGTGTTGTTTCAATTGTCCTAAAGAATTATTCATGCATTGGCCGGGAATCGGACCAGGGCCTCCCGCGTGGCAGGCGAGAATTCTACCACTGAACCACCAATGCTTAGATTGTTGCTATATTTGACCTTGAAAAATACATGTTTACTTAGTTGATATCTGTTGTTTCAATTGTCCTAATGAATTTTTCATGCATTGGCCGGGAATCGGACCCGGGTCTCACGCGTGGCAGGCGAGAATTCTACCACTGAACCACCAATGCTTAGATGTATGCTGAATTTGACCTTGAAGAATAGATGTTTACTTAGTTGATATCTGTTGTTTCAATTGTCCTAAAGGAGAGGTCATGCATTGGCCGGTAATCGAACCCGGGCCTCACGCTTGGCAGGCGAGAATTCTACCACTGAACCACCAATGCTTAGATGATGTCTAAATGTCTAGATGTCTAAATGCTTAGATGATGTCTAAGCATTGAACCACCAATGCTTAGATGTTTGCTATATTTGACCTTGAAGAATAGATGTTTACTTAGTTGATATCTGTTGTTTCAATTGTCCTAAATAATTTTTCATGCATTGGCCGGGAATCGGACCCTGGCCTCCCGCGTGGCAGGCGAGAATTCTACCACTGAACCACCAATGCTTAGATGTTTGCTGTATTTCACCTTGAAGAATAGATGTTTACTTAGTTGATATCTGTTGTTTCAATTATCCTAAAGGAGAGGTCATGCATTGGCCGGGAATCGGACCCGGGCCTCCCGCGTGGCAGGCGAGAATTCTACCACTGAACCACCAATGCTTAGATGTTTGCTATATTTGACATTGAAAAATACATGTTTACTTAGTTGATATCTGTTATTTCAATTGTCCTAAAGAATTATTCATGCATTGGCCGGGAATCGGACCCGGGCCTCCCGCGTGGCAGGCGAGTATTCTACCACTGAACCACCAATGCTTAGATTTTTGCTATATTTGACCTTGAAAAATGCATGTTTACTTAGTTGATATCTGTTGTTTCAATTGTACTAAAGAATTATTCATGCATTGGCCGGGAATCGGACCAGGGCCTCCCGCGTGGCAGGCGAGAATTCTACCACTGAACCACCAATGCTTAGATGTATGCTGAATTTGACCATGAAGAATAGATGTTTACTTAGTTGATATCTGTTGTTTCAATTATCCTAAAGGAGAGGTCATGAATTGGCCGGGAATCGGACCCGGGCCTCCCGCGTGGCAGGCGAGAATTCTACCACTGAACCACCAATGGTTAGATTTTTGCTATATTTGACCTTGAAAAATACATGTTTACTTAGTTGATATCTGTTGTTTCAATTGTACTAAAGAATTATTCATGCATTGGCCGGGAATCGGACCCGGGCCTCCCGCGTGGCAGGCGAGAATTCTACCACTGAACCACCAATGCTTAGATGATGTCTAAATGTCTAGATGTCTAAATGCTTAGATGATGTCTAAGCATTGAACCACCAATGCTTAGATGTTTGCTATATTTGACCTTGAAGAATAGATGTTTACTTAGTTGATATCTGTTGTTTCAATTGTCCTAAATAATTTTTCATGCATTGGCCGGGAATCGGACCCTGGCCTCCCGCATGGCAGGCGAGAATTCTACCACTGAACCACCAATGCTTAGATGTTTGCTGTATTTCACCTTGAAGAATAGATGTTTACTTAGTTGATATCTGTTGTTTCAATTATCCTAAAGGAGAGGTCATGCATTGGCCGGGAATCGGACCCGGGCCTCCCGCGTGGCAGGCGAGAATTCTACCACTGAACCACCAATGCTTAGATGTATGCTGAATTTGACCATGAAGAATAGATGTTTACTTAGTTGATATCTGTTGTTTCAATTATCCTAAAGGAGAGGTCATGAATTGGCCGGGAATCGGACCCGGGCCTCCCGCGTGGCAGGCGAGAATTCTACCACTGAACCACCAATGGTTAGATTTTTGCTATATTTGACCTTGAAAAATACATGTTTACTTAGTTGATATCTGTTGTTTCAATTGTACTAAAGAATTATTCATGCATTGGCCGGGAATCGGACACGGGCCTCCCGCGTGGCAGGCGAGAATTCTACCACTGAACCACCAATGCTTAGATGTATGCTGAATTTGACCATGAAGAATAGATGTTTACTTAGTTGATATCTGTTGTTTCAATTGTCCTAAAGGAGACGTCATGCATTGGCCGGGAATCGAACCCGGGCCTCCCGCGTGGCAGGCGAGAATTCTACCACTGAACCACCAATGCTTAGATTTTTGCTATATTTGACCTTGAAAAATGCATGTTTACTTAGTTGATATCTGTTGTTTCAATTGTACTAAAGAATTATTCATGCATTGGCCGGGAATCGGACCAGGGCCTCCCGCGTGGCAGGCGAGAATTCTACCACTGAACCACCAATGCTTAGATGTATGCTGAATTTGACCATGAAGAATAGATGTTTACTTAGTTGATATCTGTTGTTTCAATTGTCCTAAAGGAGAGGTCATGCATTGGCCGGGAATCGAACCCGGGCCTCCCGCGTGGCAGGCGAGAATTCTACCACTGAACCACCAATGCTTCGATTTTTGCTATATTTGACATTGAAAAATACATGTTTACTTAGTTGATATCTGTTGTTTCAATTGTCCTAAAGAATTATTCATGCATTGGCCGGGAATCGAACCCGGGCCTCCCGCGTGGCAGGCGAGAATTCTACCACTGAACCACCAATGCTTAGATTTTTGCTATATTTGACCTTGAAAAATGCATGTTTACTTAGTTGATATCTGTTGTTTCAATTGTACTAAAGAATTATTCATGCATTGGCCGGGAATCGGACCCGGGCCTCCCGCGTGGCAGGCGAGAATTCTACCACTGAACCACCAATGCTTAGATGTATGCTGAATTTGACCATGAAGAATAGATGTTTACTTAGTTGATATCTGTTGTTTCAATTGTCCTAAAGGAGAGGTCATGCATTGGCCGGGAATCGAACCCGGGCCTCCCGCGTGGCAGGCGAGAATTCTACCACTGAACCACCAATGCTTCGATTTTTGCTATATTTGACATTGAAAAATACATGTTTACTTAGTTGATATCTGTTGTTTCAATTGTCCTAAAGAATTATTCATGCATTGGCCGGGAATCGAACCCGGGCCTCCCGCGTGGCAGGCGAGAATTCTACCACTGAACCACCAATGCTTAGATTTTTGCTATATTTGACCTTGAAAAATGCATGTTTACTTAGTTGATATCTGTTGTTTCAATTGTACTAAAGAAATATTCATGCATTGGCCGGGAATCGGACCAGGGCCTCCCGCGTGGCAGGCGAGAATTCTACCACTGAACCACCAATGCTTAGATGTATGCTGAATTTGACCATGAAGAATAGATGTTTACTTAGTTGATATCTGTTGTTTCAATTGTCCTAAAGGAGGGGTCATGCATTGGCCGGGAATCGGACCCAGGCCTCCCGCGTGGCAGGCGAGAATTCTACCACTGAACCACCAATGCTTAGATGTATGCTATATTTGACCTTGAAAAATACATGTTTACTTAGTTGATATGTGTTGTTTCAATTGTCCTAACGAATTATTCATGCATTGGCCGGGAATCGGACCCGGGCCTCCCGCGTGGCAGGCGAGAATTCTACCACTGAACCACCAATGCTTAGATTTTTGCTATATTTGACCTTGAAAAATACATGTTTACTTAGTTGATATCTGTTGTTTCAATTGTCCTAAAGTATTATTCATGCATTGGCCGGGAATCGGACCCGGGCCTCCCGCGTGGCAGGCGAGAATTCTACCACTGAACCACCAATGCTTAGATTTTTGCTATATTTGACCTTGAAAAATACATGTTTACTTAGTTGATATCTGTTGTTTCAATTGTACTAAAGAATTATTCATGCATTGGCCGGGAATCGGACCCGGGCCTCCCGCGTGGCAGGCGAGAATTCTACCACTGAACCACCAATGCTTAGATTTTTGCTATATTTGACCATGAAGAATAGATGTTTACTTAGTTGATATCTGTTGTTTCAATTGTCCTAAAGAATTTTTCATGCATTGGCCGGGAATCGGACCCGGGCCTCCCGCGTGGCAGGCGAGAATTCTACCACTGAACCACCAATGCTTAGATGTTTGCTGTATTTCACCTTGAAGAATAGATGTTTACTTAGTTGATATCTGTTGTTTCAATTGTCCTGCAGGAGAGGTCATGCATTGGCCGGTAATCGAACCCGGGCCTCACGCTTGGCAGGCGAGAATTCTATCACTGAACCACCAATGCTTAGATGATGTCTAAATGTCTAGATGTCTAAATGCTTAGATGATGTCTAAGCATTGAACCACCAATGCTTAGATGTTTGCTATATTTGACCTTGAAGAATAGATGTTTACTTAGTTGATATCTGTTGTTTCAATTGTCCTAAATAATTTTTCATGCATTGGCCGGGAATCGGACCCGGGCCTCCCGCGTGGCAGGCGAGAATTCTACCACTGAACCACCAATGCTTAGATGTTTGCTGTATTTCACCTTGAAGAATAGATGTTTACTTAGTTGATATCTGTTGTTTCAATTGTCCTAAAGAATTTTTCATGCATTGGCCGGGAATCGGACCCGGGCCTCCCGCGTGGCAGGCGAGAATTCTACCACTGAACCACCAATGCTTAGACGTATGCTGAATTTGACCATGAAGAATAGATGTTTACTTAGTTGATATCTGTTGTTTCAATTATCCTAAAGGAGAGGTCATGCATTGGCCGGGAATCTGACCCCTGCCTCCCGCGTGGCAGGCGAGAATTCTACCACTGAACCACCAATGGTTAGATTTTTGCTATATTTGACCTTGAAAAATACATGTTTACTTAGTTGATATCTGTTGTTTCAATTGTACTAAAGAATTATTCATGCATTGGCCGGGAATCGGACCCGGGCCTCCCGCGTGGCAGGCGAGAATTCTACCACTGAACCACCAATGCTTAGACGTATGCTGAATTTGACCATGAAGAATAGATGTTTACTTAGTTGATATCTGTTGTTTCAATTGTCCTAAAGGAGAGGTCATGCATTGGCCGGGAATCGGACCCGGGCCTCCCGCGTGGCAGGCGAGAATTCTACCACTGAACCACCAATGCTTAGATGTATGCTGAATTTGACCATGAAGAATAGATGTTTACTTAGTTGATATCTGTTGTTTCAATTGTCCTAAAGGTGAGGTCATGCATTGGCCGGGAATCGAACCCCGGCCTCCCGCGTGGCAGGCGAGAATTCTACCACTGAACCACCAATGCTTAGATGTTTGCCATATTTGACATTGAAAAATACATGTTTACTTAGTTGATATCTGTTGTTTCAATTGTCCTAAAGAATTTTTCATGCATTGGCCGGGAATCGGACCCGGGCCTCCCGCGTGGCAGGCGAGAATTCTACCACTGAACCACCAATGCTAAGACGTATGCTGAATTTGACCATGAAGAATAGATGTTTACTTAGTTGATATCTGTTGTTTCAATTGTCCTAAAGGAGAGGTCATGCATTGGCCGGGAATCGGACCCGGGCCTCCCGCGTGGCAGGCGAGAATTCTACCACTGAACCACCAATGCTTAGATGTATGCTGAATTTGACCATGAAGAATAGATGTTTACTTAGTTGATATCTGTTGTTTCAATTATCCTAAAGGAGAGGTCATGCATTGGCCGGGAATCTGACCCGGGCCTCCCGCGTGGCAGGCGAGAATTCTACCACTGAACCACCAATGGTTAGATTTTTGCTATATTTGACCTTGAAAAATACATGTTTACTTAGTTGATATCTGTTGTTTCAATTGTACTAAAGAATTATTCATGCATTGGCCGGGAATCGGACCCGGGCCTCCCGCGTGGCAGGCGAGAATTCTACCACTGAACCACCAATGCTTAGATGTAAGCTGAATTTGACCTTGAAGAATAGATGTTTACTTAGTTGATATCTGTTGTTTCAATTGTCCTGCAGGAGAGGTCATGCATTGGCCGGTAATCGAACCCGGGCCTCACGCTTGGCAGGCGAGAATTCTACCACTGAACCACCAATGCTTAGATGATGTCTAAGCATTGAACCACCAATGCTTAGATGTTTGCTATATTTGACCTTGAAGAATAGATGTTTACTTAGTTGATATCTGTTGTTTCAATTGTCCTAAATAACTTTTCATGCATTGGCCGGGAATCGGACCCGGGCCTCCCGCGTGGCAGGCGAGAATTCTACCACTGAACCACCAATGCTTAGATGTTTGCTGTATTTCACCTTGAAGAATAGATGTTTACTTAGTTGATATCTGTTGTTTCAATTGTCCTAAAGAATTTTTCATGCATTGGCCGGGAATCGGACCCGGGCCTCCCGCGTGGCAGGCGAGAATTCTACCACTGAACCACCAATGCTTAGATGTTTGCTATATTTGACCTTGAAGAATAGATGTTTACTTAGTTGATATCTGTTGTTTCAATTGTACTAAAGAAGTATTCATGCATTGGCCGGGAATCGGACCCGGGCCTCACACGTGGCAGGCGTGAATTCTACCACTGAACCACCAATGCTAAGATGTTTGCTATATTTGACCTTGAAAATACATGTTTACTTAGTTGATATCTGTTGTTTCAATTGTCCTAAAGAATTTTTCATGCATTGGCCGGGAATCGGACACGGGCCTCACGCGTGGCAGGCGAGAATTCTACCACTGAACCACCAATGCTTAGATGTATGCCGAATTTGACCTTGAAGAATAGATGTTTACTTAGTTGATATCTGTTGTTTCAATTGTCCTGAAGGAGAGGTCATGCATTGGCCGGTAATCGAACCCGGGCCTCCCGCTTGGCAGGCGAGAATTCTACCACTGAACCACCAATGCTTAGATGATGTCTAAGCATTGAACCACCAATGCTTAGATGTTCACTGTATTTCACCTTGAAGAATAGATGTTTACTTAGTTGATATCTGTTGTTTCAATTGTCCTAAATAATTTTTCATGCATTGGCCGGGAATCGGACCCGGGCCTCCCGCGTGGCAGGCGAGAATTCTACCACTGAACCACCAATGCTTAAATGTATGCTGAATTTGACCTTGAAGAATAGATGTTTACTTAGTTGATATCTGTTGTTTGAATTGTACTAAAGAAGTATTCATGCATTGGCCGGGAATCGGGCCCGGGCCTCACGCATGGCAGGCGAGAATTCTACCACTGAACCACCAATGCTAAGATGTTTGCTATATTTGACCTTGAAAAATACATGTTTACTTAGTTGATATCTGTTGTTTCAATTGTCCTAAAGAATTATTCATGCATTGGCCGGGAATCGGACCCGGGCCTCACGCGTGGCAGGCGAGAATTCTACCACTGAACCACCAATGCTTAGATGTATGCTGAATTTGACCTTGAAGAATAGATGTTTACTTAGTTGATATCTGTTGTTTCAATTGTCCTGAAGGAGAGGTCATGCATTGGCCGGTAATCGAACCCGGGCCTCCCGCTTGGCAGGCGAGAATTCTACCACTGAACCACCAATGCTTAGATGTATGCTGAATTTGACCTTGAAGAATAGATGTTTACTTAGTTGATATCTGTTGTTTCAATTGTACTAATGAAGTATTCATGCATTGGCCGGGAATCGGACCAAATCACTTCCATTTGGTGGTCCCAGCTGGTGAAAGGTTTAGTCAAAGGGCTCGTCCGGGATTTGAACCCGGGACCTCTCGCACCCGAAGCGAGAATCATACCCCTAGACCAACGAGCCGTCTGAAGAAAGCATTCCCCTCCCCCGCAACGGAGCCTCAGGTTGGGAGAAGTGTCCGCCCTGAAAGGCCTAAAGAAGGGACTTTTATTAAGCCGTGATATATCATTGTTGCGGTCCATCCTCATGTCATGAATGCATTGGTGGTATAGTCGTGAGCATAGCTGCCTTCCAAACAGTTGACCCAGGTTCGATTCCCGGCCAATGCAAGTAAGCGAACCTTTTCCCAAGGGGCCTTCTTCTTCTTTCGTGTAACGTCAGAGGTCCAACTCGGTGTCGCGTAGCCATGCCCGCATCTCTGGTTCTAGGTCGAAGAGGCTGGCTTCTGAGGGTGGTCTATATAAGGGGCAGATGGTGATTATGTGGTCGGCGGTCTGCTCTGGGTCACCGCACTCGCATGCCGCACTGTCCGCCAGGCCCCACGCCTTCATTGATGTTTTAAAGCGACCGACACCAGTTCGTAGACGGTTCAGTGTGGTCCAGCTGGTGAAAGCTTTCGTCAAAGGGCTCGTCAGGGATTTGAACCCAGGACCTCTCGCACCCGAAGCGAGAATCATGAATGAATGAATGAATGAATGAATGAATGAATGGACTTTATTGTCATTGCTACAGTACAGATACCAAACAACGAAATTTAGGAGGGGTGGCTCCCCTGGTGTTAGGAAAGGGAAAAGAAAAAACTTTTAAAAAAACATCACAAGAAGGGAAGGAGCTGGTTTACATAAATAAAGGCTATGTACACAATCCACTGTACTATACTGTACAGATAGACGACTAGGGTTGTCATATTGCACAATAGTATTGTTTCACGTTATTTAAAGTGTCACAGTTTGCAGGCTTGAAATGTACATGTTTGTGCCTCAGCACTACACCTGATTTTTTCAGTCCAGCAGCTGCCATACAATCCGTCCAGACTGTCCAGGGCCCAGAACTTAGGTCTTTGCTGTGTTCAGGGCCTGGACGGCCCTGTGGTAGAAGCTGTTCTTCAGTCTGTTTGTCTTAGCGGCCATGGTCCTGAACCGCCTTTTCGAGGGCAGCCTGGTAACGTCTACGTACCCAGGGTGGGTCGGGTCCCTGGAGATCTTGGAGAACCTTCCTGAGACAGAGTGTGTTGTACAGCTCTTCCAGAGAGGGGAGGGGGGCGCCGGTGATCTTCTGTGCTGTTCTCACGACTCTCTGTAGCGCATTTCTCTCCGCTGTTGTGCAGCTGGAGAACCAGTTGCAGATGCCGTAGGTGAGGATGCTCTCCACTGCGCCGCGGTAGAAGGCCACCAGTATCTCCTGCTTGTTGTGTTCTTTCCTGAGGCATCTCAGGGTGTATAGCCGCTGTTGTGCCCTCTTGATGGTGCATTTTGTGTTGTCCTTCCAGGACAGGTCATCCCGCATGTGATGTCCCAGGAATCGGAGGGTTGAGACTCTCTCCACGCTCTCTCCGTCGATGAGCAGGGGCTGGATCTCTGACTTTTTCCTCCTGAAGTCTACGATGAATTCCTGGGTCTTTGACTTGTTCAGCAGCAGGTTGTTAACCTTGCACAGCTTGCTCAGTTGCTCTACCTCATCCCTGTACGCCGCCTCGTCCCCCCCCAAGATACATCCCACCACGGTGGTGTCGTCTGCAAACTTTACGATGGAGTTGCTGGGGTGGACGGGGGTGAAGTCGTAGGTGTAGAGGTTGTAGAGGATGGGGCTTAGCACGCAGCCCTGGGGGGACCCAGTGCTGAGTCTGAGGGCTGTGGAGGTGTGGGGGCCCACCCGCACCCTCTGGGGGCGGTCGGTCAGGAAGTCCTTGATCCACGCACATATAGAGTGTGATAGGGCTGTTACGATTATTCGACGTCATCGACGTCATCGATTACGTCAATACGTCGGTTGCCGTAAAATGCGTCGGTTAGTCGTAAAAAACAAAATGGCTGCGACCAGTGCAAACACGGAGGCAGAGCCGGCGGCTAAAAGACTTCGCCCACGATCGTCCAAAGTATGGGAGTACTTTACAAAAAAAGAAACCAATGGCAATGTGGTGGTCTGTAAACTGTGCAAAAATGAATTGGCCTATCACAGCAGTACGACTGCAATGAACGAGCACCTCAAGCGAAAGCATCCTGGAGCGCTTTGTGAAGACAGCCGCAAGCTAGCACCGTAAGTCAGCGTTGTATTTCTGTTCACTTTTCCGGCCGTGTATCAGTGAAAAATGGATAGCTACTAGCTGGCTAGCTACGGTAGCCTTACTAGCCTATTGTTATTGTGGTGCTCGCACCTACTGTACGTTATCTAGCTCGTAGCTCGCATGCTACGTTAGCATCAATTTAGCTAATCATAACATAGCAGCGAGAGTAACGTTAGCTATGTAGCTGGCTAGCTACGGTAGCCTTACTAGCCTATTGTTATTGTGGTGCTCGCACCTACTGTACGTTATCTAGCTCGTAGCTCGCATGCTACGTTAGCATCAATTTAGCTAATCATAACATAGCAGCGAGAGTAAAGTTAGCTAGCCATGTAGCTACTAGCTAGCTATGTGTTGTGGTGATGGACAGACTTCTAAATGGCCATGTTGGCTAAACATAGCAGTGAGGTGGAAATTAAGGGGCCTACACATGATAAGAAATGTGTGCTTTTTTTATTTTCAGGAAGCAAAGCAGTGTGGAAAACTTTTTCCACAAAAAGAGCACAACTCCATGCACACCCCAGATGGCTGCTCAGCTTTCTAACAGCATCTTACAGATGATCGTCAAGGACATGAGACCTGTTGCTATTGTGGAGGGTCAAGGCTTTCGTGAGATGATCAACACATTTGAAGTTAACTTTTATATTTTATAATATTATATTTTATGTTGAGATTGTTATTGTTAAAGATTGTTACTGAGAGTATACGGTATTCCGGTTAGAATTTCACTTTTTTACAGAATTTACTGCATTCCTTGCACTTTTCCTTTTACTTGAAGTTAACTTTTATATTTTATAATATTATATTTTATGTTGGACTGTAAGAAAGAGAGGATCTTTTTTGTTGTGTGGAATATTGCCCTGCAGTGCAAGAATAATTGAATAAAATACTGAAATGTTGATAAGAGAAGTTTTTGACATTTATTTGGGGAAAATTAAGTGATAAATTAATCGAACAGCAAAAAAATAATCGTTAGACTAATCGTTAAATTAGTCGTTAGACTAACCGACTAACCGACAAAATAATCGTTAGATTAATCGTTAGAAAAATAGTCGTTTGGGACAGCCCTAGAGTGTGATAGACCCAGGTCTAGTAGTTTGGTCACTAGCCTGTCTGGAAGGATGGTGTTGAAGGCGGAGCTGAAGTCCACGAAGAGCAGTCTTGCGTAGCTGTTTCCCCTCTCCAGGTGGGATAGAGTGGCGGGGAGAGTCTTCGCGATGGCGTCCTCTGTGGACCTGTGGGCTCTGTAGGCGAACTGGTATGGATCCAGGTTGGGCGGGAGGCGTGTGAGTATGTGGGCCCGGACTAGTTTCTCGAAGCACTTCATGACGATTGGTGTGAGTGCCACCGGGCGGTAGTCGTTTAGGCAGCTCACCGTGCTTTTCTTCGGGACTGGGATGATAGTTGAGGTTTTCAGGCAGGGTGGGACGGTGGCCTGGGACAGGGACTGGTTAAAGATGTTGGTGAAAACCCCGGCCAGCTGGTCGGCGCAGTCTCTCAGCACCCGTCCCAGGACACCATCCGGCCCCGAGGCTTTCCTGGGGTCCACCGCCTTCAGTACGCGTCTCACTTCATGCTCTGTGAGGGTGAGGCTGCTGAGAGCTGGAGAGAGTGGTGTTTGTGTTGCGGTTACCTCCGTTCGCCCCTCGTCGCTCTGCCTCAGGGACCATGCTATTGTTGACTTTAAAAATAACCCGGATCAAGCAAGAGCGGTGTGGGGGGTGGAGAGATGGAAGGACGTCATCCTCTAAACCCCCCCCCATGCCGCGCCGCATCGACCAACCCCCCCCCACCCCGGGCCTACCTCACTACACCACCAGTTCCTGCACTATCACCTTCACCACTGTTCCAGCACAAGCCCTGGTCAGCAGTATCACCATCACAAGGACCAGGAGAGGAGCAGCGCACAACACCAACAGGGAAGTTTACTGCACCTTCCACCACCTACACATGTACACAGCACTGACCCACTTCCTACTCTCACCAGAATATCAACACACACAACCCACAGCCGAACCAGCCGTCTCTGCCAGCACCACCAGCACCAGGATGACCAACACCACTGGGTCACAGGGAAGTACTGATCACCCGCCTGACACCAAAATGCACACTACACAAACCATGCACACCTCCCTTCTCTCACTCCTGTATCTTTTCAGGCACATGTCATATCCAGCTCTGACACCTACCCAGGCTTCCAGACCCAGGAGCAGAGACCGGCGGGAACCACCACGTCACCCCAGCACCAACCCCAGGTTCCAACTCAGCGACCCCAAACCCCCTGTTCCGGGCCCCCCCCCCCCAACTCCAGGCCCCCAGCTACAGGCCCAGTCCCCTACCCGCCAACCCCCAACCCCCAGCCCGGAACAAGCTGAGAAGAGCCAGGGAGCTTTTTCCCTGGATAAGCTGTGTACAGGTTTTTCGCCTCTGCTTGCCTGCCATGCGCCGAGCTCTCTGGGCCTCTCCTCAGGGGCCTCCGGTCGGCCTGCGTGCTCGATCTGCTCCGCCGCTGGGGCGCCTGGTCCGGCTAGCCTCGTGAAGGGCTACAGGAGTCTGAGCCTGGTGGGCTGGGCCGGATGCGCCGGTGGTGGGGCGGGTCGGGTGAGTCGGGTGTGTGGGGTCCCTCGGGGGAGGGAGGTGGGGGAGCCACGGCTTTGCACTGGTGGGCAAACTGGATAGTAGTCGCTCTACAACTAGAGGGCTGCAGGGGAATTTTTTTCCCGGATGCACAGCGAACAGGTTTTTTACCCCTGCCTCCTACCGACACTGGAACCTGGACACTGAACACTGAACACTGAACATTACACTACACTGGACAATACACTGAACACTGAGCACTTTAGTTAGTTTAATGTTGGTTGTTGTTGAATGTAATGTCTTAAATGTCTGATTGTTTGATTAATTGATTGTATACACGGTGTTGTGTTTTTATAAAAACCAATAAAAACCACCTGACACCAAAATGCACACTACACAAACCATGCACACCTCCCTTCTCTCACTCCTGTATCTTTTCAGGCACATGTCATATCCAGCTCTGACACCTACCCAGGCTTCCAGACCCAGGAGCAGAGACCGGCGGGAACCACCACGTCACCCCAGCACCAACCCCAGGTTCCAACTCAGCGACCCCAAACCCCCTGTTCCGGGCCACCCCCCCCCAACTCCAGGCCCCCAGCTACAGGCCCAGTCCCCTACCCGCCA
Organism: Nansenia antarctica; assembly: GCF_963989245.1. NCBI lineage: Eukaryota > Metazoa > Chordata > Actinopteri > Argentiniformes > Microstomatidae > Nansenia > Nansenia antarctica. The sequence goes on along the minus strand of NC_137679.1, from coordinate 7,496,781 downwards.
ACCCCCAACCCCCAGCCCGGAACAAGCTGAGAAGAGCCAGGGAGCTTTTTCCCTGGATAAGCTGTGTACAGGTTTTTCGCCTCTGCTTGCCTGCCATGCGCCGAGCTCTCTGGGCCTCTCCTCAGGGGCCTCCGGTCGGCCTGCGTGCTCGATCTGCTCCGCCGCTGGGGCGCCTGGTCCGGCTAGCCTCGTGAAGGGCTACAGGAGTCTGAGCCTGGTGGGCTGGGCCGGATGCGCCGGTGGTGGGGCGGGTCGGGTGAGTCGGGTGTGTGGGGTCCCTCGGGGGAGGGAGGTGGGGGAGCCACGGCTTTGCACTGGTGGGCAAACTGGATAGTAGTCGCTCTACAACTAGAGGGCTGCAGGGGAATTTTTTTTCCCGGATGCACAGCGAACAGGTTTTTTACCCCTGCCTCCTACCGACACTGGAACCTGGACACTGAACACTGAACACTGAACATTACACTACACTGGACAATACACTGAACACTGAGCACTTTAGTTAGTTTAATGTTGGTTGTTGTTGAATGTAATGTCTTAAATGTCTGATTGTTTGATTAATTGATTGTATACACGGTGTTGTGTTTTTATAAAAACCAATAAAAAACACCTCGTCGAACCGGGCGTAGAAGGTGTTCAGCTTTCCCGCCAGCAGGGGGTCGTCCTCTGCGGCTGTGAGCCTGTTGGCTCTGAAGTTTGTCATCTGCTGAACCCCCTGCCACATCCGCCTGGAGTCGTTGCTCAGGAGGCATTCCTCAATCTTCTCTCTGTGGTCTGCCTTGGCCGCTTTGATTCCGCGCTTTAGGTTGGCCCTGGTGGAGCTGTACAGCGGTGTGCTCTTCCCTGCGAAGAAGGCGTTGTCCCTCTCGTTGATCAGTTTTTGGACCTTCCCAGTCATCCATGGCTTCGTGTTGGGGTAGACCCGGACCCGTTTGTCCACGGTGACTGAGTTGGTGCAGGTCACTATGTGGTTCAGAACCGACGACGTGTACTGTTCCAGGTCCTCATGCTCATATTCCTGCCATAGGGTGTCATTTAGGCAGATCTGCAGTGGAGCGGACCCTTCTGGCCAGGTTCTGACAGTCTTAGTGGTGATGGGAGCACTTTTCCCCATGGTAGTGTATCATACCCCTAGACCAACGAGTCTGATGAAAGCGCTCCCCTCCCCTGCAACGGAGCCTCAGCTCGGGAGAAGTGTCCGCTCGACAGGCGGGGATACTGACCACTATACTAACGAGGAGGTGGTACAAGATTCGTGGGTTTGATTCCCGGCCAATGAAGAAATACTTTTTGCACCAGTCCTTTGCTCACCTGGTGCTTTCCATATTGCAAATGGACGGAAAACAGTTTAGGGACCTTGAAGCAAGTAGAACGTATTTGCTAGATTGTTCCTAGGAGGATCTTCAAACTCTGCTCCCACTTGAGAAGGCACTAGGAGGAACTTCAGACTCTGCTCCCATTGAAGAAGGCACTAGGAGGAAGTTCAGACTGCTCCAATGAGTTTTCAGAAGGAGGCGAGGAAAGAGGACACAGGGAATCAAGGGTATTGACAGAAGGACTTTTGGGATGTGTCATGGTAACAGCACTGTACCCCATGGGTGAAAGGGGAAGAAGATTTTTCCGCCCGGTCTGGAACCGGGGACCTTTCGCGTATTAGGCGAACGTGATAACCACTACACTACGGAAACTCTGAAAGGATCCTTTATACCAACTAGCTAGCTAATTCCAACGGCATGTCTCCTATAAAGCTATTGCCCTCCCCAAACTTACTAACTTAAGTGAGAGGAGCTATCTTTTCCCTAGCCTGAGAAGTGAACTTAATCTTGTTTAAATCATTGCGTTACTGGTAGCTGTGTTGCTAGTAGGAGTTGTTTTGTTGTTGAGGCTGTGTGGCCTGGAAGTTAGTTTCTATTGAAAGCAATTGTGTTTGAATGCTATTGCTGCTAATTTGCACTGGGAGGACTTTCAACTTTTCCAGCTATGTATGCCTGGTCAACCATGACATTGTCAAATACATTTTGGACTAAGTGAGAGGAGCTATCTTTTCCCTAGCCTGAGTAAGTGAACTTCATCTTGTCTAAATCATTGTGTTATTGATAGCTATGTTGCTAGTAGTAGTTTTGTCGTTGAGGTTGTTTGCCGGGTGCCAGGAATGCCGAGTGCCATTCCTCCTCCAAGCGGAAAGCAACAGTCATAAAATCTTACTGTTTCCCCCCGGTTTCGAAACGGGGACCTTTCGCGTGTGAGGCGAACGTGATAACCACTACACTACGGAAACACCATGCCAAACACTAATGTGTGGTGCCAGCGGCTTTTGATCCTTGTAAGTGGTAATTGTGAAAGGCACTTGGCTTGAATTAGAGCGACAAGATAAAGGAAACTCTCCCCGTCGGGGAATTGAACCCCGGTCTCCCGCGTGACAGGCGGGGATACTGACCACTATACTAACGAGGAGGTGGTACAAGATTCGTGGGTTCGATTCCCGGCCAATGAACAAATTCTTTTTGCACCAGTCCTTTGCTCACCTGGTGCTTTCCATATTGCAAATGGACGGAAAACAGTTTAGGGAACTTGAAGCAAGTAGAACGTATTTGCTAGATTGTTCCTAGGAGGATCTTCAAACTCTGCTCCCACTGGAGAAGGCACTAGGAGGAACTTCAGACTCTGCTCCCATTGGAGGAGAAAGCACTATGGGCAACTTCAGACTCTGCTCTCATTGAAGAAGGCACTAGGAGGAAGTTCAGACTACTCCAATGAGTTTTCAGAAAGAGGCGAGGAAAGAGGACACAGGGAATCAAGGGTATTGACAGAAGGACTTTTGGGATGTGTCAGGGTAACAGTACTGTACCCCATGGGTGAAAGGGGAAGAAAATGTTTCCGCCCGGTCTCGAACCGGGGACCTTTCGCGTGTTAGGCGAACGTGATAACCACTACACTACGGAAACTCTGAAAGCATGCTTTATACCAACTAGCTAGCTAATTCCAACGGTACTGACCACTGACCACTATATTAACGAGGAGGTGGTACAAGATTCGTGGGTTCGATTCCCGGCCAATGAACAAACTCTGAAAGCATGCTTTATACCAACTAGCTAGCTAATTCCAACGGCATGTCTCCTATAAAGCTATTCCCCTCCCCAAACTTGCTAACTTAAGTGAGAGGAGCTATCTTTTCCCTAGCCTGAGAAGTGAACTTAATCTTGTTTAAATCATTGTGTTACTGGTAGCTGTGTTGCTAGTAGGAGTTGTTTTGTTGTTGAGGCTGTGTGGCCTGGAAGTTAGTTTCTATTGAAAGCAATTGTGTTTGAATGCTATTGCTGCTAATTTGCACTGGGAGGACTTTCAACTTTTCCAGCTATTTATGCCTGTTCAGCTCTGACATTGTCAAATACATTTTGGACTAAGTGAGAGGAGTTATGGGAGTTATCTTTTCCCTAGCCTGAGTAAGTGAACTTCATCTTGTCTAAATCATTGTGTTATTGATAGCTATGTTGCTAGTAGTAGTTTTGTCATTGAGGTTGTTTGCCGGGTGCCAGGAATGCCGAGTGCCATTCCTCCTCCAAGCGGAAAGCAACAGTCATAAAATCTTACTGTTTCCGCCCGGTTTCGAACCGGGGACCTTTCGCGTGTGAGGCGAACGTGATAACCACTACACTACAGAAACGCCATGCCAAAGACTAATGTGTGGTGCCAGCGGCTTTTGATCCTTGTAAGTGGTAATTGTTAAAGGCACTTGGCTTGAATTAGAGCGACAAGATAAAGGAAACTCTCCCCGTCAGGGAATTGAACCCCGGTCTCCCGCGTGACAGGCGGGGATACTGACCACTATACTAACGAGGAGGTGGTACAAGATTCGTGGGTTCGATTCCCGGCCAATGAACAAATTCTTTTTGCACCAGTCCTTTGCTCACCTGGTGCTTTCCATATTGCAAATGGACGGAAAACAGTTTAGGGAACTTGAAGCAAGTAGAACGTATTTGCTAGATTGTTCCTAGGAGGATCTTCAAACTCTGCTCCCACTGGAGAAGGCACTAGGAGGAACTTCAGACTCTGCTCCCATTGGAGGAGAAAGCACTATGGGCAACTTCAGACTCTGCTCTCATTGAAGAAGGCACTAGGAGGAAGTTCAGACTACTCCAATGAGTTTTCAGAAGGAGGCGAGGAAAGAGGACACAGGGAATCAAGGGTATTGACAGAAGGACTTTTGGGATGTGTCAGGGTAACAGTACTGTACCCCATGGGTGAAAGGGGAAGAAAATGTTTCCGCCCTGTCTCGAACCGGGGACCTTTCGCGTGTTAGGCGAACGTGATAACCACTACACTACGGAAACTCTGAAACCATGCTTTATACCAACTAGCTAGCTAATTCCAACGGTACTGACCACTGACCACTATATTAACGAGGAGGTGGTACAAGATTCGTGGGTTCGATTCCCGGCCAATGAACAAATTCTTTTTGCACCAGTCCTTTGCTCACCTGGTGCTTTCCATATTGCAAATGGACGGAAAACAGTTTAGGGAACTTGAAGCAAGTAGAACGTATTTGCTAGATTGTTCCTAGGAGGATCTTCAAACTCTGCTCCCACTGGAGAAGGCACTAGGAGGAACTTCAGACTCTGCTCCCATTGGAGGAGAAAGCACTATGGGCAACTTCAGACTCTGCTCTCATTGAAGAAGGCACTAGGAGGAAGTTCAGACTACTCCAATGAGTTTTCAGAAGGAGGCGAGGAAAGAGGACACAGGGAATCAAGGGTATTGACAGAAGGACTTTTGGGATGTGTCAGGGTAACAGTACTGTACCCCATGGGTGAAAGGGGAAGAAAATGTTTCCGCCCGGTCTCGAACCGGGGACCTTTCGCGTGTTAGGCGAACGTGATAACCACTACACTACAGAAACTCTGAAAGCATGCTTTATACCAACTAGCTAGGTATTTCCAACGGCATGTCTCCTATAAAGCTATTCCCCTCCCCAAACTTGCTAACTTAAGTGAGAGGAGCTATCTTTTCCCTAGCCTGAGAAGTGAACTTAATCTTGTTTAAATCATTGTGTTACTGGTAGCTGTGTTGCTAGTAGGAGTTGTTTTGTTGTTGAGGCTGTGTGGCCTGGAAGTTAGTTTCTATTGAAAGCAATTGTGTTTGAATGCTATTGCTGCTAATTTGCACTGGGAGGACTTTCAACTTTTCCAGCTATTTATGCCTGGTCAGCTCTGACATTGTCAAATACATTTTGGACTAAGTGAGAGGAGCTATCTTTTCCCTAGCCTGAGCAAGTGAACTTCATCTTGTCTAAATCATTGTGTTATTGATAGCTATGTTGCTAGTAGTAGTTTTGTCGTTGAGGTTGTTTGCCGGGTGCCAGGAATGCCGAGTGCCATTCCTCCTCCAAGCGGAAAGCAACAGTCATAAAATCATACTGTTTCCGCACGGTTTCGAACCGGGGACCTTTCGCGTGTGAGGCAAACGTGATAACCACTACACTACGGAAACGCCATGCCAAACACTAATGTGTGGTGCCAGCGGCTTTTGATCCTTGTAAGTGGTAATTGTTAAAGGCACTTGGCTTGAATTAGAGCGACAAGATAAAGGAAACTCTCCCCGTCGGGGAATTGAACCCCGGTCACCCGCGTGACAGGCGGGGATACTGACCACTATACTAACGAGGAGGTGGTATATGGGCTGTCGGTTCGATTCCCGCCCAATGCACACTTTTTGCAACAGTTCTTTGCTCAACTGGTGCTTTACATATAAGAAAATAGATGGAAAACGGTGCAGGGCACTTGAAGTAAGTAGAACGTATTTGCTGGATTGTTCCTAGGAGGAACTTCAAACTCTGCTGCCATTGGAGGGGAAGGCACTTGGCTTTAATTTGAGCTATAAGATAAAGGCACTTCTCCCCGTCGGGGAATTGAACCCCGGTCTCCCGCGTGACAGGCGGGGATACTGACCACTATTCTAACGAGGAGGTGGTACAAGATTCTTGGGTTCGATTCCCGGCCAATGAACAAATACTTTTTGCACCAGTCCTTTGCTCACCTGGTCCTTTCCATATTGCAAATGGACGGAAAACAGTTTAGGGAACTTGAAGCAAGTAGAACGTATTTGCTAGATTGTTCCTAGGAGGATCTTCAAACTCTGCTCCCACTGGAGAAGGCACTAGGAGGAACTTCAGACTCTGCTCCCATTGGAGGAGAAAGCACTATGGGCAACTTCAGACTCTGCTCCCATTGAAGAAGGCACTAGGAGGAAGTTCAGACTGCTCCAATGAGTTTTCAGAAGGAGGCGAGGAAAGAGGACACAGGGAATCAAGGGTATTGACAGAAGGACATTTGGGATGTGTCAGGGTAACAGCACTGTACCCCATGGGTGAAAGGGGAAGAAAATGTTTCCGCCCGGTCTCGAACCGGGGACCTTTCGCGTGTTAGGCGAACGTGATAACCACTACACTACGGAAACTCTGAAAGCATGCTTAATACCAACTAGCTAGCTAATACCAAAGGCATGTCTCCTATAAAGCTATTCCCCTCCCCAAACTTGCTAACTTAAGTGAGAGGAGCTATCTTATCCCTAGCCTGAGAAGTGAACTTAATCTTGTTTAAATCATTGTGTTACTGGTAGCTGTGTTGCTAGTAGGAGTTGTTTTGTTGTTGAGGCTGTGTGGCCTGGAAGTTAGTTTCTATTGAAAGCAATTGTGTTTGAATGCTACTTGCTGCTAATTTGCACTGGGAGGACTTTCAACTTTTCTCCAGCTATTTATGCCTGGTCAGCTCTGACATTGTCAAATACATTTTGGACTAAGTGAGAGGAGCTATCTTTTCCCTAGCCTGAGTAAGTGAACTTCATCTTGTCTAAATCATTGTGTTATTGGTAGCTATGTTGCTAGTAGTAGTTTTGTCGTTGAGATTGTTTGCCGGGTGCCAGGAATGCAGAGTGCCAGTCCTTTGCTCACCTGGTGCTTTCCATATTGCAAATGGACGAAAAACAGTTTAGGGAACTTGAAGCAAGTAGAATGTATTTGCTAGATTGTTCCTAGGAGGATCTTCAAACTCTGCTCCCACTGGAGAAGGCACTAGGAGGAACTTCAGACTCTGCTCCCATTGGAGGAGAAAGCACTATGGGCAACTTCAGACTCTGCTCCCATTGAAGAAGGCACTAGGAGGAAGTTCAGACTGCTCCAATTAGTTTTCAGAAGGAGGCGAGGAAAGAGGACACAGGGAATCAAGGGTATTGACAGAAGGACTTTTGGGATGTGTCAGGGTAACAGCACTGTACCCCATGGGTGAAAGGGGAAGAAGATGTTTCCGCCCGGTCTCGAACCGGGGACCTTTCGCGTGTTAGGCGAACGTGATAACCACTACACTACGGAAACTCTGAAAGCATGCTTTATACCAACTAGCTAGCTAATTCCAACGGCATGTCTCCTATAAAGCTATTCCCCTCCCCAAACTTGCTAACTTAAGTGAGAGGAACTATCTTTTCCCTAGCCTGAGAAGTGAACTTAATCTGGTTTAAATCATTGTGTTACTGGTAGCTGTGTTGCTAGTAGGAGTTGTTTTGTTGTTGAGGCTGTGTGGCCTGGAAGTTAGTTTCTATTGAAAGCAATTGTGTTTGAATGCTATTGCTGCCAATTTGCACTGGGAGGACTTTCAACTTTTCTCCAGCTATTTATGCCTGGTCAGCTCTGACATTGTCAAATACATTTTGGACTAAGTGAGAGGAGCTATCTTTTCCCTAGCCTGAGTAAGTGAACTTCATCTTGTCTAAATCATTGTGTTATTGGTAGCTATGTTGCTAGTAGTAGTTTTGTCGTTGAGGTTGTTTGCCGGGTGCCAGGAATGCCGAGTGCCATTCCTCCTCCAAGCGGAAAGCAACAGTCCTAAAATGTTTCTGTTTCCGCCCGGTTTCGAACCGGGGACCTTTCGCGTGTGTGGCGAACGTGATAAACCCTACACTACGGAAACGCCATGCCAAAGACTCATGTGTGGTGCCAGCGGCTTTTGATCCTTGTAAGTGGTAATTGGTAAAGGCACTTGGCTTGAATTAGAGCTACAAGATAAAGGATACTCCCATGCGTAGAGAAGGCACTAGGAGGAACTTCAGACTCTGCTCCCATTGGAGGAGAAAGCACTATGGGCAACTTCAGACTCTGCTCCCATTGAAGAAGGCACTAGGAGGAAGTTCAGACTGCTCCAATGAGTTTTCAGAAGGAGGCGAGGAAAGAGGACACAGGGAACCAAGGGTATTGACAGAAGGTGTTTTGGGATGTGTCAGGGTAACAGCACTGTACCCCATGGGTGAAAGGGGAAGAAAATGTTTCCGCCCGGTCTCGAACAGCTGGAAAGGGGCAGAATATATTGCAATTAAACCAATGACATGGTGTCATGTCATGTTTTCTTTAATGAAATTAATTATTCATCATCAAAACATTTTGTGTTACATTAAACATTTAATTGATTAAGACTTTAAAAAAGAAAATATTTTTGACAGTAATGTCCTCAGGTGGATTCGAACCCGCGGCTGAAAAGACGGCAAGAAAGGGTCAATAAAAGGTCAAATCTCCGTTACGGGAATACTCGACTGGCCCAACCTGCTGTGCTATCGAAGAATTCCTAACCCAAACCAACTAATCTCCATTCCGGCACCCCCCTGCTCGACCTACAAGGCCGTCTGCAGAAAACTTGCCAAGAAGATTCACATGCAAAACCCTAACCCTTCTACACCCCCCCCCCCTCCCCATCCCTCATGGACACCTGTTGTTGACTTTTGACTGGCCAGATCAAGGTGTTATCGCGATGACACTCTGCAGTCGCCGAGATTGGATTTCCGTCAGGGACTCACAAACATGGACATGCACCTGCACCCCCAGGTGTTTTCTATTGTAAAGTGCTTTGTGTTGCATTTCATGTACGAAAGACACTATATAAATAAAGTTTTACTTACTTACTAAAGAAAAACAGGCATGGGACTTTGCCGTGCATACTATTTGATAAATCTGAATGTTGGTGTTGCTGAATGTTCTTGCTTGTCTACGTACGCAAGCGTTTTACGTCAGTTCTACACAAAGCTTTATAACTGAGGCCCCTGGTGCTTCCAGGATGCTACGTCTATAGCTAACTATTTTCTACCACTGGTTTGCTAATAACACATTTCCCACTCCTAGTGGGAATTGAACCCTCACTTCCTCACTAGTGGGAATTGAACAAGCAAGTTTTTTGGATTCATTCCCTACATATTCTGTCATCAAAGCATTGGTGGTTCAGTGGTAGAATTCTCGATTCCCGGCCAATGCATGAGCACGTTTTGAATGGGTGCAACTCTACCAGGACACATACAGCAGACGGTGTGTTAGCAAAGCCCGGAGGATCATCAAAGATCCCAGTCACCCCAACCAGTCTGTCTGAACCGATACCGTCCAAACGGCATAGCCTCTTCCGGAGGCTCAAGGCCAAAACTCTGCCTGTTCTCGAACAAAATCACTTTGTCCCTGGGTGGGCTCACAATGTGTCCTCCTGGATGGTGTTTTTTCATGTCCCCCTCCGTAGGCGCCGTGGCTTAGTTGGTTAAAGCGCCTGTCTAGTAAACAGGAGATCCTGAGTTCGAATCTCAGCGGAGCCTTTTGTGGGGGTAGTGGTAGGACCGGTGATCGGAAGGTCCTGAGTTCAACTTCCATATGGGAAACCACCACTTGTGTTCCCTTGAGTAAGGCACTTAGCCCTAAGTTACTCCAGGGAGAATGTCCCTTAAATTGTCATTCGCTTTGAATAAAAGTGTTTGTTAAATGTAAAATGTCTTCCGCATTTGAACCCAACCCCCCGCAAAAAAGGGTCCAACAAATATACCCGTACAAGTCTCTGTGGCCCAACTGGTTACCACGTTCGGCTGTTAACCGGAAGGTTGGTGGTTCAAGCCCACCCAGGGACGAATGGTTTTTAAGTTGAACTCAAGCAGCTGGTGGTGGACTTCAGGAAGAGTAGTCGGGAACAGGACCCCATTACCATCAATGGGTCTTCCGTAGAGAAGGGAAGCAGCTTCAAGTTCCTAGGTGTTGTAACCTGGGACGTGCACATCAAACAGGTGGTGAAAAAGCCCCAGCAGCACCTCAGGTGACTTAAGAAGTTTGGCGTGGGGACAAAGATCCCTTACAGAGGCAAGATCTCAGTCACCCCAACCAGTCTGTTTGAACCGATGCCGTCCAAACGGTGTAGCCTCTTCTGGAGCATCAAGGCCAAAACTCTGCCTGTTCTCTAACAAAATCACTTTGTCCTTGGGTGGGCTCACAACATGCCCTCCCGGCTGGTGTTTTTTGTTATAACTGTGTAGGCGCCGTGGCTTAGTTGGTTAAAGCGCCTGTCTAGTAAACAGGAGATCCTGAGTTCGAATCTCAGCGGAGCCTTTTGTGGGGGTAGTGGTAGGACCGGTGATCGGAAGGTCCTGAGTTCAACTCACACCTGGGAAACCACCACTTGTGTTCCCTTGAGTAAGGCACTTAGCCCTAAGTTACTCCAGGGAGAATGTCCCTTAAATTGTAATTCGCTTTGAATAAAAGTATCTGTTAAATGTAAAATGTCTTCCGCATTTGAACCCAACCCTCCCAAAAAAAGGGTCCAACAAATGTACTCGTACAAGTCTCTGTGGCGCAATTGGTTAGCGCGTTCGGCTGTTAACCGGAAGGTTGGTGGTTCAAGCCCACCCAGGGACGAATGCTTTTTAAGTTGAACTCAAGCAGCTGGTGCTGGACTTCAGGAAGAATAGTCGGAAACAGGACCCCATTACCGTCAATGGGCTGTAGAGAACGGAAGCAGCTTCAAGTTCCTAGGTGTTGTCACCTGGGACGTGCACATCAAACAGGTGGTGAAAAAGGCCCAGCAGCACCTCAGGTGACTTAAGAAGTTTGATTTGGGGACAAAGATCCCTTACAGAGGCAAGATCCCAGTCACCCCAACCAGTCTGTTTGAACCGATGCCGTCCAAACGGTGTAGCCTCTTCTGCAGCATCAAGGCCAAAACTCTGCCTGTTCTCTAACAAAATCACTTTGTCCTTGGGTGGGCTCACAACATGCCCTCCCGGCTGGTGTTTTTTCTTATCACTGTGTAGGCGCCGTGGCTTAGTTGGTTAAAGCGCCTGTCTAGTAAACAGGAGTTCCTGAGTTCGAATCTCAGCGGAGCCTTTTGTGGGGGTAGTGGTAGGACCGAGGATCGGAAGGTCCTGAGTTCAACTCACACCTGGGAAACCACCACTTGTGTTCCCTTGAGTAAGGCACTTAGCCCTAAGTTACTCCAGGGAGAATGTCCCTTAAATTGTAATTCGCTTTGAATAAAAGTGTCTGTTAAATGTAAAATGTCTTCCGCATTTGAACCCAACCCCCCGAAAAAAAAAGGGTCCAACAAGTGTACCCGTACAAGTCTCTGTGGCGCAATTGGTTAGCGCGTTCGGCTGTTAACCGGAAGGTTGGTGGTTCAAGCCCACCCAGGGACGAATGCTTTTTAAGTTGAACTCAAGCAGCTGGTGGTGGACTTCAGGAAGAATAGTCGGGAACAGGACCCCATTACCATCAATGGGTCTGCCGTAGAGACGGGAAGCAGCTTCAAGTTCCTAGGTGTTGTCACCTGGGACGTGCACATCAAACAGGTGGTGAAAAAGGCCCAGCAGCACCTCAGGTGACTTAAGAAGTTTGGCGTGGGGACAAAGATCCCTTACAGAGGCAAGATCTCAGTCACCCCAACCAGTCTGTTTGAACCGATGCCGTCCAAACGGAGTAGCCTCTTCTGCAGCATCAAGGCCAAAACTCTGCCTGTTCTCTAACAAAATCACTTTGTCCTTGGGTGGGCTCACAACATGCCCTCCCGGCTGGTGTTTTTTGTTATAACTGTGTAGGCGCCGTGGCTTAGTTGGTTACAGTTTTTCCTGGTTGTTTAAACAGATTTTTGGGAACATCAGACACAATGTGCACAATCTCTAACTCATTTACCAACTGCTAAACCAATTCTGCTAAACTCCAAGCACATTTTCCTGCTTTAGACTCATCTTCCCATTCCATACCACACATTTTCCTGCTTTAGACTCATCTTCCCATTCCATACCACACATTTCCTGCTTTAGACTCATCTTCCCATTCCATACCACACATTTTCCTGCTTTAGACTCATCTTCCCATTCCATACCACACATTTCCTGCTTTAGACACGTCTTCCCATTCCATACCACACATCTTTCAGCTCACTAAACACAATTCTCCATATCTTGCACACTCTTCCTGATTTTCCACTCCTGATGTTCACTCAGAACACACTGCCAATCACATTCCTAAACTCCAAAGGCTGTTGTGCACTTTGCAATCATCAATTTGGATGATTGTGGATGAGATCTTGTGGCCAGGCAGGGACCAGAGGGAGGATGCAGCCTAGTTTTGTTTTGTTTACGTTTGTTTATATATTCTCATTTGCTGTAATTCCATTTCCTGTTTTCATCCTTCATGTTCATCATTCATGTTTGCCCTGACATACAGTAGTCTATGCATAGATTTGGGGCACAAATAAAATATAATTCGATGGCAAAATATTGTGTGTTTTCTCTTTGGGTATACAGTATATACAACAATATATGTCGATATTTCACATCCAACAGGTGAAACACTGAACATGCAAAGTCCTGATTCCACTGCTAAGGCATTCCTACAGTGTTTTCCATTCATATATAGTGTTTTCCATTTTGCACATCAGTGTTCAATGAGTGCTTGGAATGTCTACTCGTATGATGTATGTGTTTGAGTTTTGAGAGCAAAGTGTGCTTGTGCAAAGGAAGTATAGGATTTAGCATTTTGTGCTTGAGTTTTGAGGGCAAAGTGTGCTTGTGCAAAGGAAGTGTAGGATTTAGCATTTTGTGCTTGAGTTTTGAGATTTGTGTTTAGGATTTTGAGGGAGTGAGGTAGTGAATCAGGTAATCTGTTTAAACAACCAGGAAAAACTGTAAATGTAAAATGTCTTCCGCATTTGAACCCAACCCTGCCCAAAAAAAGGGTCCAACAAATACACTCGTACAAGTCTCTGTGGCGCAATTGGTTAGCGCGTTCGGCTGTTAACCGGAATGTTGGTGGTTCAAGCCCACCCAGGGACGAATGCTTTTTAAGTTGAACTCAAGCAGCTGGTGCTGGACTTCAGGAAGAATAGTCCGGAACAGGACCCCATTACCATCAATGGGTCTGCCGTAGAGAACGGAAGCAGCTTCAAGTTCCTAGGTGTTGTCACCTGGGACGTGCACATCAAACAGGTGGTGAAAAAGGCCCAGCAGCACCTCAGGTGACTTAAGAAGTTTGGCGTGGGGACAAAGATCCCTTACAGAGGCAAGATCCCAGTCACCCCAACCAGTCTGTTTGAACCGATGCCGTCCAAACGGTGTAGCCTCTTCTGGAGCATCAAGGCCAAAACTCTGCCTGTTCTCTAACAAAATCACTTTGTCCTTGGGTGGGCTCACAACATGCCCTCCCGGCTGGTGTTTTTTGTTATCACTGTGTAGGCGCCGTGGCTTAGTTGGTTAAAGCGCCTGTCTAGTAAACAGGAGATCCTGAGTTCGAATCTCAGCGGAGCCTTTTGTGGGGGTAGTGGTAGGACCGGTGATCGGAAGTTCCTGAGTTCTACTCACACCTGGGAAACCACCACTTGTGTTCCCTTGAGTAAGGCACTTAGCCCTAAGTTACTCCAGGGAGAATGTCCCTTAAATTGTAATTCGCTTTGAATAAAAGTATCTGTTAAATGTGAAATGTCTTCCGCATTTGAACCCAACCCTCCCCAAAAAAGGGTCCAACATGTATACCCGTACAAGTCTCTGTGGCGCAATTGGTTAGCGCGTTCGGCTGTTAACCGGAAGGTTGGTGGTTCAAGCCCACCCAGGGACGAATGCGTTTTAAGTTGAACTCAAGCAGCTGGTGGTGGACTTCAGGAAGAATAGTCGGGAACAGGACCCCATTACCGTCAATGGGTCTGCCGTTGAGAAGGGAAGCAGCTTCAAGTTCCTAGGTGTTGTCACCTGGGACGTGCACATCAAACAGGTGGTGAAAAAGGCCCAGCAGCACCTCAGGTGACTTAAGAAGTTTGGCGTGGGGACAAAGATCCCTTACAGAGGCAAGATCCCAGTCACCCCAACCAGTCTGTTTGAACCGATGCCGTCCAAACGGTGTAGCCTCTTCTGCAGCATCAAGGCCAAAACTCTGCCTGTTCTCTAACAAAATCACTTTGTCCTTGGGTGGGCTCACAACATGCCCTCCCGGCTGGTGTTTTTTCTTATCACTGTGTAGGCGCCGTGGCTTAGTTGGTTACAGTTTTTCCTGGTTGTTTAAACAGATTTTTGGGAACATCAGACACAATGTGCACAATCTCTAACTCATTTACCAACTGCTAAACCAATTCTGCTAAACTCCAAGCACATTTTCCTGCTTTAGACTCATCTTCCCATTCCATACCACACATTTTCCTGCTTTAGACTCATCTTCCCATTCCATACCACACATTTCCTGCTTTAGACTCATCTTCCCATTCCATACCACACATCTTTCAGCTCACTAAACACAATTCTCCATATCTTGCACACTCTTCCTGATTTTCCACTCCTGATGTTCACTCAGAACACACTGCCAATCACATTCCTAAACTCCAAAGGCTGTTGTGCACTTTGCAATCATCAATTTGGATGATTGTGGATGAGATATTGTGGCCAGGCAGGGACCAGAGGGAGGATGCAGCCTTTGTTTTGTTTACCTTTGTTTATATATTCTCATTTGCTGTAATTCCATTTCCTGTTTTCATCCTTCATGTTCATCATTCATGTTCGCCCTGACATACAGTAGTCTATGCATAGATTTGGGGCACAAATAAAATATAATTCGATGGCAAAATATTGTGTGTTTTCTCTTTGGGTATACAGTACATACAACAATATATGTCGATATTTCACATCCAACAGGTGAAACACTGAACATGCAAAGTCCTGATTCCACTGCTAAGGCATTCCTACAGTGTTTTCCATTCATATATAGTGTTTTCCATTTTGCACATCAGTGTTCAATGAGTGCTTGGAATGTCTACTCGTATAATGTATGTGTTTGAGTTTTGAGAGCAAAGTGTGCTTGTGCAAAGGAAGTATAGGATTTAGCATTTTGTGCTTGAGTTTTGAGGGCAAAGTGTGCTTGTGCAAAGGAAGTGTAGGATTTAGCATTTTGTGCTTGAGTTTTGAGGGCAAAGTGTGCTTGTGCAAAGGAAGTGTAGGATTTAGCATTTTGTGTGTGAGTCTTGAGATTTGTGTTTAGGATTTTGAGGGAGTGAGGTAGTGAATCAGGGAATCTGTTTAAACAACCAGGAAAAACTGTAAAGCGCCTGTCTAGCAAACAGGAGATCCTGAGTTCGAATCTCAGCGGAGCCTTTTGTGGGGGTAGTGGTAGGACCGGTGATCGGAAGGTCCTGAGTTCTACTCACACCTGGGAAACCACCACTTGTGTTCCCTTGAGTAAGGCACTTAGCCATAAGTTACTCCAGGGAGAATGTCCCTTAAATTGTAATTCGCTTTGAATAAAAGTATCTGTTACAGTTTTTCCTGGTTGTTTAAACAGATTTTTGGGAACATCAGACACAATGTGCACAATCTCTAACTCATTTACCAACTGCTAAACCAATTCTGCTAAACTCCAAGCACATTTTCCTGCTTTAGACTCATCTTCCCATTCCATACCACACATTTTCCTGCTTTAGACTCATCTTCCCATTCCATACCACACATTTCCTGCTTTAGACACATCTTCCCATTCCATACCACACATCTTTCAGCTCACTAAACACAATTCTCCATATCTTGCACACTCTTCCTGATTTTCCACTCCTGATGTTCACTCAGAACACACTGCCAATCACATTCCTAAACTCCAAAGGCTGTTGTGCACTTTGCAATCATCAATTTGGATGATTGTGGATGAGATCTTGTGGCCAGGCAGGGACCAGAGGGAGGATGCAGCCTAGTTTTGTTTTGTTTACGTTTGTTTACAGTTTTTCCTGGTTGTTTAAACAGATTTTTGGGAACATCAGACACAATGTGCACAATCTCTAACTCATTTACCAACTGCTAAACCAATTCTGCTAAACTCCAAGCACATTTTCCTGCTTTAGACTCATCTTCCCATTCCATACCACACATTTTCCTGCTTTAGACTCATCTTCCCATTCCATACCACACATTTCCTGCTTTAGACTCATCTTCCCATTCCATACCACACATTTTCCTGCTTTAGACTCATCTTCCCATTCCATACCACACATTCCCTGCTTTAGACACGTCTTCCCATTCCATACCACACATCTTTCAGCTCACTAAACACAATTCTCCATATCTTGCACACTCTTCCTGATTTTCCACTCCTGATGTTCACTCAGAACACACTGCCAATCACATTCCTAAACTCCAAAGGCTGTTGTGCACTTTGCAATCATCAATTTGGATGATTGTGGATGAGATCTTGTGGCCAGGCAGGGACCAGAGGGAGGATGCAGCCTAGGTTTGTTTTGTTTACGTTTGTTTATATATTCTCATTTGCTGTAATTCCATTTCCTGTTTTCATCCTTCATGTTCATCATTCATGTTTGCCCTGACATACAGTAGTCTATGCATAGATTTGGGGCACAAATAAAATATAATTCGATGGCAAAATATTGTGTGTTTTCTCTTTGGGTATACAGTACATACAACAATATATGTCGATATTTCACATCCAACAGGTGAAACACTGAACATGCAAAGTCCTGATTCCACTGCTAAGGCATTCCTATAGTGTTTTCCATTCATATATAGTGTTTTCCATTTTGCACATCAGTGTTCAATGAGTGCTTGGAATGTCTACTCGTATGATGTATGTGTTTGAGTTTTGAGAGCAAAGTGTGCTTGTGCAAAGGAAGTATAGGATTTAGCATTTTGTGCTTGAGTTTTGAGGGCAAAGTGTGCTTGTGCAAAGGAAGTGTAGGATTTAGCATTTTGTGCTTGAGTTTTGAGATTTGTGTTTAGGATTTTGAGGGAGTGAGGTAGTGAATCAGGTAATCTGTTTAAACAACCAGGAAAAACTGTAAATGTAAAATGTCTTCCGCATTTGAACCCAACCCTGCCCAAAAAAAGGGTCCAACAAATTTACTCGTACAAGTCTCTGTGGCGCAATTGGTTAGCGCGTTTGGCTGTTAACCGGAAGGTTGGTGGTTCAAGCCCACCCAGGGACGAATGCTTTTTAAGTTGAACTCAAGCAGCTGGTGCTGGACTTCAGGAAGAATAGTCCGGAACAGGACCCCATTACCATCAATGGGTCTGCCGTAGAGAACGGAAGCAGCTTCAAGTTCCTAGGTGTTGTCACCTGGGACGTGCACATCAAACAGGTGGTGAAAAAGGCCCAGCAGCACCTCAGGTGACTTAAGAAGTTTGGCGTGGGGACAAAGATCCCTTACAGAGGCAAGATCCCAGTCACCCCAACCAGTCTGTTTGAACCGATGCCGTCCAAACGGTGTAGCCGCTTCTGGAGCATCAAGGCCAAAACTCTGCCTGTTCTCTAACAAAATCACTTTGTCCTTGGGTGGGCTCACAACATGCCCTCCCGGCTGGTGTTTTTTGTTATAACTGTGTAGGCGCCGTGGCTTAGTTGGTTAAAGCGCCTGTCTAGTAAACAGGAGATCCTGAGTTCGAATCTCAGCGGAGCCTTATGTGGGGGTAGTGGTAGGACCGGTGATCGGAAGGTCCTGAGTTCAACTCACACCGGGGAAACCACCACTTGTGTTCCCTTGAGTAAGGCACTTAGCCCTAAGTTACTCCAGGGAGAATGTCCCTTAAATTGTAATTCGCTTTGAATAAAAGTGTCTGTTAAATGTAAAATGTCTTCCGCATTTGAACCCAACCCCCCGCAAAAAAGGGTCCAACAAGTGTACCCGTACAAGTCTCTGTGGCGCAATTGGTTAGCGCGTTCGGCTGTTAACCGGAAGGTTGGTGGTTCAAGCCCACCCAGGGAAGAATGCTTTTTAAGTTGAACTCAAGCAGCTGGTGCTGGACTTCAGGAAGAATAGTCGGGAACAGGACCCCATTACCATCAATGGGTCTGCCGTAGAGAAGGGAAGCAGCTTCAAGTTCCTAGGTGTTGTAACCTGGGACATGCACATCAAACAGGTGGTGAAAAAGGCCCAGCAGCACCTCAGGTGACTTAAGAAGTTTGGCGTGGGGACAAAGATCCCTTACAGAGGCAAGATCTCAGTCACCCCAACCAGTCTGTTTGAACCGATGCCGTCCAAACGGAGTAGCCTCTTCTGCAGCATCAAGGCCAAAACTCTGCCTGTTCTCTAACAAAATCACTTTGTCCTTGGGTGGGCTCACAACATGCCCTCCCGGCTGGTGTTTTTTGTTATCACTGTGTAGGCGCCGTGGCTTAGTTGGTTAAAGCGCCTGTCTAGTAAACAGGAGATCCTGAGTTCGAATCTCAGCGGAGCCTTTTGTGGGGGTAGTGGTAGGACCGGTGATCGGAAGGTCCTGAGTTCAACTCACACCTGGGAAACCACCACTTGTGTTCCCTTGAGTAAGGCACTTAGCCCTAAGTTACTCCAGGGAGAATGTCCCTTAAATTGTAATTCGCTTTGAATAAAAGTATCTGTTAAATGTAAAATGTCTTCCGCATTTGAACCCAACCCTCCCAAAAAAAGGGTCCAACAAATGTACTCGTACAAGTCTCTGGCGCAATTGGTTAGCGCGTTCGGCTGTTAACCGGAAGGTTGGTGGTTCAAGCCCTCCCAGGGACGAATGCTTTTTAAGTTGAACTCAAGCAGCTGGTGCTGGACTTCAGGAAGAATAGTCGGGAACAGGACCCCATTACCGTCAATGGGTCTGCCGTAGAGAACGGAAGCAGCTTCAAGTTCCTAGGTGTTGTCACCTGGGACGTGCACATCAAACAGGTGGTGAAAAAGGCCCAGCAGCACCTCAGGTGACTTAAGAAGTTTGGCGTGGGGATAAAGATCCCTTACAGAGGCAAGATCCCAGTCACCCCAACCAGTCTGTTTGAACCGATGCCGTCCAAACGGTGTAGCCTCTTCTGGAGCATCAAGGCCAAAACTCTGCCTGTTCTCTAACAAAATCACTTTGTCCTTGGGTGGGCTCACAACATGCCCTCCCGGCTGGTGTTTTTTCTTATCACTGTGTAGGCGCCGTGGCTTAGTTGGTTAAAGCGCCTGTCTAGTAAACAGGAGATCCTGAGTTCGAATCTCAGCGGAGCCTTTTGTGGGGGTAGTGGTAGGACCGGTGATCGGAAGGTCCTGAGTTCAACTCACACCTGGGAAACCACCACTTGTGTTCCCTTGAGTAAGGCACTTAGCCCTAAGTTACTCCAGGGAGAATGTCCCTTAAATTGTAATTCGCTTTGAATAAAAGTGTCTGTTAAATGTAAAATGTCTTCCGCATTTGAACCCAACCCCCCCGCAAAAAAGGGTCCAACAAGTGTACCCGTACAAGTCTCTGTGGCGCAATTGGTTAGCACGTTCGGCTGTTAACCGGAAGGTTGGTGGTTCAAGCCCACCCAGGGAAGAATGCTTTTTAAGTTGAACTCAAGCAGCTGGTGCTGGACTTCAGGAAGAATAGTCGGGAACAGGACCCCATTACCATCAATGGGTCTGCCGTAGAGAAGGGAAGCAGCTTCAAGTTCCTAGGTGTTGTAACCTGGGACGTGCACATCAAACAGGTGGTGAAAAAGGCCCAGCAGCACCTCAGGTGACTTAAGAAGTTTGGCGTGGGGACAAAGATCCCTTACAGAGGCAAGATCTCAGTCACCCCAACCAGTCTGTTTGAACCGATGCCGTCCAAACGGAGTAGCCTCTTCTGCAGCATCAAGGCCAAAACTCTGCCTGTTCTCTAACAAAATCACTTTGTCCTTGGGTGGGCTCACAACATGCCCTCCCGGCTGGTGTTTTTTGTTATCACTGTGTAGGCGCCGTGGCTTAGTTGGTTAAAGCGCCTGTCTAGTAAACAGGAGTTCCTGAGTTCGAATCTCAGCGGAGCCTTTTGTGGGGGTAGTGGTAGGACCGGTGATCGGAAGGTCCTGAGTTCTACTCACACCTGGGAAACCACCACTTGTGTTCCCTTGAGTAAGGCACTTAGCCCTAAGTTACTCCAGGGAGAATGTCCCTTAAATTGTAATTCGCTTTGAATAAAAGTGTCTGTTGAATGTAAAAAGTCTTCCACATTTGAACTCAACCCCCCCCAAAAAAGGGTCCAACAAATATACCCTTACAAGTCTCTGTGGCGCAATTGGTTAGCGCGTTCGGCTGTTAACCGGAAGGTTGGTGGTTCAAGCCCACCCAGGGACGAATGCTTTTTAAGTTGAACTCAAGCAGCTGGTGCTGGACTTCAGGAAGAATAGTCGGGAACAGGACCCCATTACCATCAATGGGTCTGCCGTAGAGAAGGGAAGCAGCTTCAAGTTCCTAGGTGTTGTCACCTGGGACGTGCACATCAAACAGGTGGTGAAAAAGGCCCAGCAGCACCTCAGGTGACTTAAGAAGTTTAGCGTGGGGACCTAAACTAAAAAAAGTTTAGGGAACTTGAAGCAAGTTTTTTGCTAGATTGTTCCTAGGAGGATCTTCAAACTCTGCTCCCACTGGAGAAGGCACTAGGAGGAACGTCAGACTCTGCTCCCATTGGAGGAGAAAGCACTATGGGCAACTTCAGACTCTGCTCCCATTGAAGAAGGCACTAGGAGGAAGTTCAGACTGCTCCAATGAGTTTTCAGAAGGAGGCGAGGAAAGAGGACACAGGGAATCAAGGGTATTGACAGAAGGACTTGTGGGATGTGTCAGGGTAACAGCACTGTACCCCATGGGTGAAAGGGGAAGAAAATGTTTCCGCCCGGTCTCGAACCGGGGACCTTTCGCGTGTTAGGCGAACGTGATAACCACTACACTACGGAAACTCTGAAAGCAAGCTTTATACCAACTAGCTAGCTAATTCCAACGGCATGTCTCCTATAAAGCTATTCCCCTCCCCAAACTTGCTAACTTAAGTGAGAGGAGCTATCTTATCCCTAGCCTGAGAAGTGAACTTAATCTTGTTTAAATCATTGTGTTACTGGTAGCTGTGTAGCTAGTAGGAGTTGTTTTGTTGTTGAGGCTGTGTGGCCTGGAAGTTAGTTTCTATTGAAAGCAATTGTGTTTGAATGCTATTGCTGCTAATTTGCACTGGGAGGACTTTCAACTTTTCCAGCTATTTATGCCTGGTCAGCTCTGACATTGTCAAATACATTTTGGACTAAGTGTGAGGAGCTATCTTTTCCCTAGCCTGAGTAAGTGAACTTCATCTTGTCTAAATCATTGTGTTATTGATAGCTATGTTGCTAGTAGTAGTTTTGTCGTTGAGGTTGTTTGTCGGGTGCCAGGAATGCCGAGTGCCATTCCTCCTCCAAGCGGAAAGCAACAGTCATAAAATGCTACTGTTTCCGCCCGGTTTCGAACCGGGGACCTTTCGCGTGTGAGGCGAACGTGATAACCACTACACTACGGAAACGCCATGCCAAAGACGAATGTGTGGTGCGAGCGGCTTTTGATCTTTGTAAGTGGTAATTGATAAAGGCACTTGGCTTGAATTAGAGCTACAAGATAAAGGAAACTCTCCCCGTCTGGGAATTGAACCCCGGTCTCCCGCGTGACAGGCGGGGATACGGACCACTATACTAACGAGGAGGTGGTATATAATGTGTTGTCGGTTCGATTCCCGCCCAATGCACACTTTTTGCAACAGTCCTTTGCTCACCTGGTGCTTTACATATAAGAAAATGGATGTAAAAACGGTGCAGGGCACTTGAAGTAAGTAGAACGTATTTGCTGGATTGTTCCTAGGAGGAACTTCAAACTCTGCTGCCATTGGAGGAGAAGGCACTTGGCTTGAATTTGAGCTATAAGATAAAGGCACTTCTCCCCGTCGGGGAATTGAACCCCGGTCTCCCGCGTGACAGGCGGGGATACTGACCACTATACTAACGAGGAGGTGGTACAAGAATTGTGGGTTCGATTCTCGGCCAATGAACAAATACTTTTTGCACCAGTCCTTTGCTCACCTGGTGCTTTCCATATTGCAAATGGACGGAAAACAGTTTAGGGAACTTGAAGCAAGTAGAACGTATTTGCTAGATTGTTCCTAGGAGGATCTTCAAACTCTGCTCCCACTGGAGAAGGCACTAGGAGGAACTTCAGACTCTGCTCCCATTGGAGGAGAAAGCACTATGGGCAACTTCAGACTCTGCTCCCATTGAAGAAGGCACTAGGAGGAAGTTCAGAGTGCTCCAATGAGTTTTCAGAATGAGGCGAGGAAAGAGGACACAGGGAATCAAGGGTATTGACAGAAGGACTTGTGGGATGTGTCAGGGTAACAGGCTCACTGTACCCCATGGGTGAAAGGGGAAGAAAATGTTTCCGCCCGGTCTCGAACCGGGGACCTTTCGCGTGTTAGGCGAACGTGATAACCACTACACTACGGAAACTCTGAAAGCATGCTTTATACCAACTAGCTAGCTAATTCCAACGGTACTGACCACTATACTAACGAGGAGGTGGTACAAGATTTGTGGGTTCGATTCCCGGCCAATGAACAAATACTTTTTGCACCAGTCCTTTGCTCACCTGGTGCTTTCCATATTGCAAATGGACGGAAAACAGTTTAGGGAACTTGAAGCAAGTAGAACGTATTTGCTAGATTGTTCCTAGGAGGATCTTCAAACTCTGCTCCCACTGGAGAAGGCACTAGGAGGAACTTCAGACTCTGCTCCCATTGGAGGAGAAAGCACTATGGGCAACTTCAGACTCTGCTCCCCACTCTGAAAGCATGCTTTATACCAACTAGCTAGCTAATTCCAACGGCATGTCTCCTATAAAGCTATTCCCCTCCCCAAACTTGCTAAC
Organism: Nansenia antarctica; assembly: GCF_963989245.1. Taxonomy (NCBI): domain Eukaryota; kingdom Metazoa; phylum Chordata; class Actinopteri; order Argentiniformes; family Microstomatidae; genus Nansenia; species Nansenia antarctica. Next base: position 7,473,850 of record NC_137679.1, on the reverse strand, counting down.
TTAAGTGAGAGAAGCTATCTTATCCCTAGCCTGAGAAGTGAACTTAATCTTGTTTAAATCATTGTGTTACTGGTAGCTGTGTTGCTAGTAGGAGTTGTTTTGTTGTTGAGGCTGTGTGGCCTGGAAGTTAGTTTCTATTGAAAGCAATTGTGTTTGAATGCTATTGCTGCTAATTTGCACTGGGAGGACTTTCAACTTTTCCAGCTATTTATGCCTGGTCAGCTCTGACATTGTCAAATACATTTTGGACTAAGTGAGAGGAGCTATCTTTTCCCTAGCCTGAGTAAGTGAACTTCATCTTGTCTAAATCATTGTGTTATTGATAGCTTTGTTGCTAGTAGTAGTTTTGTCGTTGAGGTTGTTTGCCGGGTGCCAGGAATGCCGAGTGCCATTCCTCCTCCAAGCGGAAAGCAACAGTCATAAAATGCTACTGTTTCCGCCCGGTTTCGAACCGGGGACCTTTCGCGTGTGAGGCGAACGTGATAACCACTACACTACGGAAACTCTGAAAGCATGCAAAGACGAATGTGTGGTGCCAGCGGCTTTTGATCCTTTTAAGTGGTAATTGATAAAGGCACTTGGCTTGGCTTAAAGCTTGGCTTTTACTTGGCTGTAAAACTTTTTTTTTTTTTTTTACAGTTTGTAAAACTTTTGTAAAACTTTTTTTTTTTTGCTGTAAAACTTAAAATCTTAAAGTAAAACTTTACTTGGCTTAAGGTTTGGCCAAAGTTGGCTTGGCTTAAAGTTTGCACCAAGTCCGTCACGTGGGAGGGAGGATAGCGCTAGCACTAATGGTGCTAAATGGATATCACTAGTCAGTAAGTAGCGGCACCCCTGACCGTAACACCTGCATAGTTACTTCGAAAACAGTTTAAAGTTATTTAAACAGCAGCAGAGTTTAGCAGACAGGAAGATTAGTTAGCTCGCACATCATGTGACTTGGATGAGGACCCCCTCCCCCAACCTCCCCAAGTCTTCTTTTTTTTGTGCAGATCTACACGATTCACATGGGTGAGCTATTTTCAGGGAAAAACGGCTAATTTAAGTTAATAATTTAAGTTAAGTTATTCAAGTTTGCACCAAGTCCGTCACATGGGAGGGTCTCTCCGATGGCACCATTTCGGTCACCATCCCACTACTCCCCTGGGGAAGAAGAATGTGGTGAACCCCGGGGTAGAGTAACTCGCCCCTGCGGCTAACCAACCGTACACAGGGAAGTTACACTACCCCTCCGTTCGGGAGAGCGTTCTCCCCGTGAAAGATAGAGAGAATGATGAAAACAAAACTGTCATTATGACTAACCTAAAACTTTTTACTATTTAACTTTTACATAATCAATTTAGGTTATTAAGTTATTTTAAGGCAATTGACTGACATTCATTCTGACAATTTTAGACTAGCTTGTCCGTTACCAGGTAAGATATTATAATTATATATTAATATAATATATGTTGTAATATACGTCATTGTTAGCTCTGTAATGCTATTATTAAGTACTTGGTATCGGTACTCGGTATCAGCAAGTACCCAAATGTAAGTACTTGTATTTGGTCTGAAAAAAAATGCTATGGGTGCATCCCTAGCCTAAAAACTATTTCTGTATTACAATGTCATTGTTTTTATTGTAAGAATGTTACAAATCCCTTACTGCCCCTTTCTTGAGTGCGGGACTGACTTCATCGTTTAAGAATGGATACAACTCTTCATCCACATCGCCATCGACACCATCATCTTTACATCTGCATATAATGGCAATATGAAGTTAATTAAAAATGTAGTGCTCTCAGAAATGTTTTGTTTTTTAACTGTCAGTGACATCTTCTGGCTGATGTAAGAATTGCATGTCACCAACTGGACATGCTGACAAATGAATATCATTGTTAAAATCCATTGTTGTCATTACCACGACCTTGCACTTAACAGGACAAAACAAGCCAAGGTTTACCAGGCCACCCAAAGAACAAATACAAGTCTCCAAGTGGCTTGGCTTTATTCCAAGTGGCTTGATGGCCGTGTTGAAAGACTACATGACTGACTGGTTTATTTAATCTTTTTGATACCTAAAATTGTAGAAGGAAAGTCAGTGTGAAGGACAAGAGTATCATCATCAAAAACAAACTTCAGCAAATGACACATAGGCGTTTAACTCACCTCAACTCTGTAATTGGAAGGTGGGTGGTGAAAGGTGACTATTGATAATCTTCTGGATTCTAAGCTGTGGTTTTCTTTGTCTTTTTCTTTTGTATTACATTGCGGATAGCCTAGTGATATTTGTTATTTTTTAAATGTTGTGTTGTTTCAGTGTTAAGAATGGAAAATGATGTTTATTTATTTATTTTGTGTTTTGTGACAGGTACTTTTTGTTATTAGTTATTAGTTTATATTTTGTATTTTTAAATCATGTTCAAAATAAAGATTAATTATTTAATTCATTATTTGCTTCTTGACCACACGTCAACTTAGACGACAACATCTGCCGAAAACACCAATAAGCCACACTAAAAGTTGAGATGCCAAAGACAGTCTTCTAATGCTAAATCATGTTGGTAATACAGTTAGACATCAAATGAAAGTTATGTCTCAGTGTCGGACTAGTACATCATCATTCTGGCTTACCTTTAAGGACGGCAGCAGAGTTGCTGTTTGAGGTCTTCTCATTCAGGTTCACCTGTAACCATAAACATGGTAATAATTACTGTGCTTGCAAAGCAACTCCACTGATATCTTTCTATTTTCTATGCTACTCCTCCCTCAGCTTTTATGCTAAAAATACAATTTCAACTTTATAACTTTCAGAGGTCTAAATTGAGTTGTGTGGTGGCACTACAGTTGCTTGAATCAACTTTTTGATAAGGGTCAATGACGTGACGCCTACTTTTTCTGTCCAACTGAATTTTTTACCTTAAAAAAAACATAAAAATACATAAAAAGATAACATGTATGTCTAATACCTTCCCCATATACATAACCACTCTAACTTCTCCAAACATTTTAGTTATTGGTCATTTTTCTGCTATCTGAAGTGTCAAAACATCATGTGGGGCGACCGTCCAGCCTTGACTTCTATTTAGACAACCGGTTTAAAATCACTTTAAATCGATTTAAATATATCCCTTGCTCTATTTGGCATAATTTCAAACATGTTTTACATTAATTGACAAAATTATTAAGCATTTGCACTTATATTTCCATCATAAAATACAAACGAATGTTGTCCGAATATGTTCATTTGATGAAATATCATCTCGGGCGACCATCAAGAAAACACAATTGTGGGACTTTCATTTTGAAACCACCTCAAGGACAGATGTTGCATCCGCCAGTCACATGTGAGGGACCCAGAGAAACAACTGGCATGTTAGTAAGTCTCTCTCATATTTGCAAATAAATCTCTTTTTTAACTGCTGTCATGTACTTGCCACTTTTGGATATCATGTGGGACGACCCCCACAAAACTGTGAATAATAAGTTTTATCTGCAAATCTATATTTTGATGATAAATGTTATAGTGACATGTGGTAAGAAGTAGCTAGTTTGGTTTCTGTTGCTAACTGTTAGCCTGTAATATTTGACTGAACTTGAAAACATCATCTAGGGCGACCGAGTGTCATGTTGGGCGACCACTGCTGAGTGTTTTACATGATAGATATATGTCCTGTATTTTAGTTTCTGTATATTTATATTGTATTCATGATTTATATACATATATATATACATATATGTTATATACTATAACAAAAGTTCTTTGTTTTAGCATAACTCTTTGTATAGGGCAATTCCATGTAAATGTCACCCTCACCATGAAAAAAAAAAGTAACACTTTTGACTAGAGACGAGAACAGTCGGCTTTTACCGGGAAAGAAAGACACCATCACAAAAACAAAGTAAAAAAACAACGAAGAGTTCTTACGAAGCCGCTCACAGAGCTCCATGCACTGTACAACAGTGAGATGAAGAAGAGTCTCCGCCTATCTTACAGGCAGTTTGCCAGAAGACGCCCCTTCTATGTCACTGAGCCAAAGACCAGGGATCGGGACACATGTGCATGCATGGATCATGAAAATGTGCACCTGCTGGCCAATAAGCTTTACAGCAGAGGGCTGTTGAAAACAAAGAGCATCTCTGAGCTGCTGGGCATGATAGTGTGTAACCCAAAAAATAAAGACTGTATGGATCGCGTTTGTGTCAAGTGCTGCTTTGAGGAAGTCCAGTTCCCTGAGACAGAGAGCAGCACAGAAGTCACCTGGGAGCAGTGGAAGAGGGTCACCTCCACAAATGGAGAGAAATCGTTTGCTAACGTGGTCAAACAGACCCAGACCGGAACCATCAAGGATTTGATAGAGCTTTTCTCTCAGAAGCTAGAAGCCTTGGCAATACACCAGTTCAACTGGCTGCACCAGGCAGAGCAGTTCCGCCTCCTCAAACAAAACCTCACAGAGTGCGAAGCTGTTCTGCACATCGACTTCTCTGAGAACTCTGAGCACAGAGATCCAGAGCTTCAGGAAACGTTCCCAGAGATCACAACTCTCCACATTCTGAGTGATGGGCCGGTTACACAGTACCGGAACAAAAACAACTTTTACCTCCTCAGTACTGTGCCTTTCCTTTCCAGATTCACAAATGTGACCTGGAATTACTCCGAAAAATTCCATGGAAAAGGGGCCCCAGATGGGATTGGTGGGGCAATAAAGAGAGAAGCGGATCTCTAAGTTCACAGAGGAGGTGAGCTTCAGACACCACAGGATCTGTACGAGATGCTGAACAAAAGACTAGGCTCAAGTATCACTCACTATTGGGTAAGCAGAGAGAGCATCGAAAAATGCGACGAGCTGATTCCTGGCGGCTTGGAGGCTGTGAAGGGCACCTTTAAGATACACCAGGTTTTGTCTTCACAGCCTGCACAGATCACTCACAGGGAGGTGTCATGCTTCTGCAAGCGCTTAGAGATGAGTCCATGCCCTTGTTACAATCCAGTAACAGTAGACCTGAAAAACACTGTGCGCCACACTGAGAATCCCCCAAGCTCTCCTCCTGAGCCACCCAGGGAACAAGAAGGTGTTCTAGATCTGTGTGGCAAGTGTGTAATTGTAACCTACGATGAGTTTCCATATGTAGGCCAGGTCCTCAAGGTTGTAGGAGAGGAAGTGCAGGTCAGCTGCATGCAGCAGTCTGGTGACAAGAACCTGTTCATGTGGCCACAAACTCCAGATGTAATTTTCTACTTCAGGAAAGATGTTCACGCTGTCATCTCAGAGCCTGAGCCAGCAACCTCACGCTTCTCGAAGCTGACTTGCCAAGACTGGGTAAAGTTCCGAAATGCCTGGTGTTAAAGAAATGCCTGGTGTTTACCATGAGTCTGGTCACAATGATTAGATGGTCATTGGTCACAATGCAATGAGTAAGGAAAATGAAATGGCAATAAAATGGGGAAGAAAAGGAACGAAAAGAAAATGGAACTGAAATAACAAGTGACAAATGAGAATGAAAAAGCATGAATAGATTAATAGAATGAAATAGCAAAGACAATGAAATTACAGTAACAATGAAATGGAAATAGCCTAGTTTGTTACATGCTGATGTTCCTAAACATCGTTTTAATGTAACAAATGATCCACTGCTCCAACCAGCCTGTGTTGTAAGTCATATACAGGGAACTGATACAACTGTGTTGTAGGTGTTTAGTGTTGATTTCATCCATGCAACTAGGTTGGTGTTTATTGTTTATTGACTCTATAGAACTGTGTTGGTGTTTAGTTTGTATTCCATATATACAACTGTTTACTTTTTATTGACTGAAATTGTTAATCCCTGTGCAATGTGACTACCAGGGTCCACAAAAGTGATGCTACTTAACCCTCCTTCTCTCACTCATAGATTGACAAAACCAAAGATGAGATGACAAGGACGTGAAAATGTACATTTGTGAAATATTTGTTCTTGAAGAAGTTCCTGAAGCATATAATGTGCATTGCACTTTAACTTTTTAAATGTTTAATGTTTTTAACATTTGTGATATTTGAATGTTCCTGACGAAACTTGTAACCTACGCGTTTTACGTTTTACATTGTTTTAGTTCTGTGATATTTGAATGAATTTAAGAATATTTTTTACTTGACCACTTGAAAAGATTGTAATAAAAACGTTGTTCCGTTTTCTTTAGTCTGAACTGTATTGTGTACATTTTAAATAGACTTTTAACTACCTGCGGTTTTCTCATCATTTGGGGCGACCATCTGTCATGTGGGGTAACCAACTATTGGCAATTACTGTACTAAATTCAAAATAGAATATCCAACAGTTTTGGCTCAAATATTAATCAATTGTATACTATGCTTAAGTGGATATTATCTGTACACATTTTAAATCAGTTTTATGGGTTTTAGAACAAAAATGGGTATTGTAACTGCATTACGAGGGAGACACTGCCATTATAGAATAAACTTGTGAAGTCATGGTTTACAAAAAATGAAAGGGCACACAAGCCTGTCTTTCTTAAACAGTTTATTTAATTACTGATACTTGTTAAAATATTAGTAATGTTAAGGAAATATATTAATTTTTAGATAAATTACGGTCGCCCCAAATGACTTTTTTTAAGGGCGTGTCCTATTAATTCAACTTTAAAAACACTAAAATCTCTTAATTTTGGGTTTTTGCATAAATGCATGTGTACACTACATTCCAAATGTTTGAATAATGGCCAAATATATTGTTATTGTTAGTATTTTAAAATTGGCCCATTCAAAAGTCTTATCCGTCAATGACCCATAATCATTATTATTTATTCTTTTATAACATATATTATAACCACTTACGTGCACATTTTAACAGAGGTGTATGGTGACCACACACTCCAAATCAAGTTTAAAGGTGCAAAAAAAACTCCAAAAGTGATCTACACGATTCACATGGTCATGGATGATGTTATTTTCTTCAACGAATGTTATCGAATCTCACATAAGAGCAGAAACACAAGCAATACAGTAAAAGGTTCTTATTGTAATGAGGTACAACATTTGTTCTACTGTCATTAAGTTGTTAAGGAGTTGTTAAGAAGTGCGCAGTTGACTGATCAAACTGAGCTAGTTAACAGAGTTCGCGTTAGCCGCGGATGCTAACGCGATAGTTAGCTAGGTATTGGACTATGTCAGTGTTGTATCTCTGCAAACAATTCAATTGCATTGTTTTCCACACGTTAGATGGGGAAGAAGGGACCACCTGAAACATTTCTCATCACTGTTGTTGATCAAACGACGTGATTGCGCCTACCTGCACATGTGATTGTCTGCTCCACACCAGCTAGCAACACAGCTACCACGAGACATGACGCACCAGGGAGAACAGACTCCACACACTAGCTAGCAGGATTCATTTGGATCAACTATTCCGTTTTAGTGGAGCCACTCTGGTTTTGCATTAGTTACACACTTGTACAGATTCAATAACAATAGGCTAGGTGCACAATCTCCACTACTTCCTAAAAGGCACATTGCATGAACATATCCTGTCTCACTCTATTGGGTTTAATTGATTAATCAGCTGTGCACTGTGTGTTCCAACAGTTTACCGCACAGCTGATTAATCAATTAAACCAATAGAGTGAGACAGTTATGTTCATGCAAGGTGCCTTTCAGGAAGTAGTGGAGGTCGTGCACCTAGCCTATTGTATTCCATACCTAGGACTTATATTTCACCAAGATTATTTACCTGCGTCATGACACTGTAAACGAAAGCACCTCCGGTCGATCACTTTGGACGGGTGGAGACTGGGGGCGGGACTTGTAGTCAACTAACCCGCAGCGATAGGCCGATATATATTAAAGGGGCGGAAGAATCGACTGAAATAACGTTTCCAAACTTTTTTTTGAGGAGTTTAGATACGAGTGCTGCGGTGTATTGCTGGTAGTCAAACATATGTACAGGTGCTGGTCATATAATTAGAATATCATCAAAAAGTTGATTTATTTCAGTAATTCCATTCAAAAAGTGAAACTTGTATAATGTATACATTCATTCCACATAGACTGATATATTTCAAGTGTTTATTGCTTTTAATTTTTATGATTATTACTGACAACTAATGAAAACCCCAAATTTTGTATCTCAGAAAATTAGAATATTGTGAAAAGGTTCAATATTGAAGACCCCTGGTGCCACACTCTAATCAGCTAATAAACTCAAAACACCTGCAAATGCCTTTAAATGGTCCCTCAGTCCAGTTCTGTAGGCTACACAATCATGGGGAAGACTGCTGACCTGACAGTTGTCCAAAAGACGACCATTGACACCTTGCACAAGGAGGGCAAGACACAAAAGGTCATTGCTAAAGAGGCTGGCTGTTCACAGAGCTCTGTGTCCAAGCAAATTAATAGAGGGAAGGAAAAGATGTTGTAGAAAACAGTGTACAAGCAATAGGGATAACCGCACCCGCACCCGAAAAAGTCACAAAAAGCAACCGAAGCCTCGTTTAGAGCTTTCTGATCAAGAAGAAGAAGGCATTTTCAGACGGAGAAGTTGTCAAAGAAGCAATGCTTATAATTGCTAACACTGTACAAGAAGACGAGAAAAATGGAACCGATCTAATCTCCACTCTCTCCGACGTCCAACTGGGGGCATCTACGATGGCTAGACGAGTGTCAGCTATGTCTGGTAACTTGGTGGGTCTTCCCTCGCACTCCCATCTCCCTGAGTAGCCTGGATGTTGAGGTGGCTACGAACCCTCTGCAGCCTACTTCCACTGGGCGTACCTTCGCTGTCCAGCCTTGTTGTTGGGCATCTGCTGCGAGTTCAGTGTACCTCAGCCTCTTCCGCTCGTAGGCCTCCTCCACTGCACCCTCCCAGGGCACAGTGAGCTCGATGATGTCAACGAGCTTGAGCGAGGCTGACCACAGCACAAGGTCTGGTCGCAGGTTGGTGGCTGCGATCTCAGCTGGGAAGCAGAGTTTCTTGTCCAAGTCTGCCAGCAGCTTCCAGTCCCGTGCTCTGCCCAGCTGCCCAGTGTCTGGTCTTATGGTGGTGAGGCTGGCTTGACCCTTGCCCTCCCGAACAAATGGTGCTGGCTGCCACCGGGATGACGGGGGAGGAAGGGCGTTCACACTTGTCCGTTGACTTTCCAGCACTGCTGCAAGACACCATAGCACCTGGTCGTGCCGCCAGGTGTAACGGCCTTGGGTGAGGCTGGTCTTGCATCCCACTAAGATGTGCTTCAGTGTTGCTGGACTTTGACATAGAGGGCACGTGGGGTCTTCGCCATACCACTGGCTTAGGTTTGCAGGAGAAGGCAGGACATCGTAGGCAGCCCTGATGGTGAAGCTCGCTCTGAATGCCTCCATCTCCCACAGATCTTTCCAGGAGATCTTCCTCTTTTCCACTCCTTCCCATGCCATCCACTGCCCTTGCTTTGCCTGCGCCACAAAGCCAAAGCCTACCAGGGCGTTTTCTGACATGAACTTCATCAAGAACAAACACAGAACACGCCTCACTGATGCACATCTGAAAGACTCACTCACAGTTGCAGTGTCAAGTTACACACCAGATTACAATATACTGGTGAACAGCATGCAATGCCAGTCTTCCCACTAACAAAGAAACAGATACCAGATGTTGTCAGTGGCAACATGGCAGTGCCATGGCAAAGTTGAATTGAAATATTGAAGAATTGTGTTCAATTTAAAAGTGTGTTCATGACATGTAACAGTTATAATTTGTTAAAAATGCAGCAGATGTGGTCATTAGTTCAAAATGTGACAAGATGTATTTAAAAATATGTAAGTTGATTTTTCTTTAACATTACATAATTGATAACGTTTTGAAACATGGTGCAACATAGTTCATGATTTCTTAAAAGGGTTTGTCAGTGGCTAGTGAAAATGGGTAATTTTTCCTATGAAATGTAGTGATGTTTTCTTAAAAGGGTTTGTCAGTGGCTAGTGAAAATGGGAC
>NC_137679.1:7403908-7458908 GCF_963989245.1 Nansenia antarctica | reverse complement strand
GTGCAGAGCATAATGGATTAGCAGTCCATCGCCTTAACCACTCGGCCACCTCGTCATGCGCTCATTTTAAGCCAGTAGCGCTACCCACCGGATCTTGAAAGCCAGGACGTGTCGAAGCAGTTTTTGAACATGGAATGTTGCAGTGACCCGAGGCAAGATCTGTTGAAGCATTGAGGCAAAGCACTTCCATTTGGTGGTCCCAGCTGGTGAAAGGTTTGGTCAAAGGGCTCGTCCGGGATTTGAACCCGGGACCTCTCGCACCCTAAGCGAGAATCATACCCCTAGACCAATGAGCCGTCTGAAGTAAGCATTCCCCTCCTCCGCAACGGAGCCTCAGGTTGGGAGAAGTGTCCGCCCTGAAAGGCCTAAAGAAGGGAATTTTATTAAGCCGTGATATATCATTGTTGCGGTCCATCCTCATGTCATGAATGCATTGGTGGTATAGTGGTGAGCATAGCTGCCTTCCAAGCAGTTGACACGGGTTAGATTCCCGGCCAATGCAAGTAAGCAAACCTTTTCTCAAGGGGCCCATGCCTGCAGTTCAAAAGGTGCTGGCCTGACACTGCAGGCTCGTTGATAAGGTGGCTTCCAACAACGCCTGTGCCTTCCATATTGAAGCAGTTTCCGACCTCAAAGAAGCTATTCGATGATGTCCCATTTGAATGTGCTCTACGAAAGACGTTCCGGATGCTTTGCATTGTTTCTCCACCACCAACTCCTCTGTTGACACGGTGTTCCAATGGGGCTGTCAAGCGGAAAAAGCAGTAAGGCTGTGCGACGAGGATGGGATTCGAACCCACGCGTGCAGAGCACAATGGATTAGCAGTCCATCGCCTTAACCACTCGGCCACCTCGTCATGCGCTCACTTTGAGCCAGTAGCGCTACCCACCGGATCTTGAAAGCCAGGACGTGTCAAAGCAGTTTTTGAACATGGAATTTTGCAGTGACCCGAGGCAAGATCTGTTGAAGCATTGAGGCAAAGCACTTCCATTTGGTTGTCCCAGCTGGTGAAAGGTTTGGTCAAAGGGCTCGTCCGGGATTTGAACCCGGGACCTCTCGCACCCTAAGCGAGAATCATACCCCTAGACCAACGAGCCGTCTGAAGTAAGCATTCCCCTCCTCCGCAACGGAGCCTCAGGTTGGGAGAAGTGTCCGCCCTGAAAGGCCTAAAGAAGGGACTTTTATTAACCCGTGATATATCATTGTTGCGGTCCATCCTCATGTCATGAATGCATTGGTGGTATAGTGGTGAGCATAGCTGCCTTCCAAGCAGTTGACACGGGTTAGATTCCCGGCCAATGCAAGTAAGCAAACCTTTTCCCAAGGGGCCCATGCCTGCAGTTCAAAAAGTGCTGGCCTGACACTGCAGGCTCGTTGATAAGGTGGCTTCCAACAACGCCTGTGCCTTCCATATAGAAGCAGTTTCCGACCTCAAAGAAGCTATTCGATGATGTCCCATTTGAATGTGCTCTACGAAAGACGTTCCGGATGCTTTGCATTGTTTCTCCACCACCAACTCCTCTGTTGACACGGTGTTCCAATGGGGCTGTCAAGCGGAAAAAGCAGTAAGGCTGTGCGACAAGGATGGGATTCCAACCCACGCGTGCAGAGCACAATGGATTAGCAGTCCATCGCCTTAACCACTCGGCCACCTCGTCATGCGCTCACTTTGAGCCAGTAGCGCTACCCACCGGATCTTGAAAGCCAGGACGTGTCAAAGCAGTTTTTGAACATGGAATTTTGCAGTGACCCGAGGCAAGATCTGTTGAAGCATTGAGCCAAAGCACTTCCATTTGGTGGTCCCAGCTGGTGAAAGGTTTAGTCAAAGGGCTCGTCCGGGATTTGAACCCGGGACCTCTCGCACCCAAAGCGAGAATCATACCCCTAGACCAACGAGCCGTCTGAAGAAATTGTTCCCCTCCCCCGCAACGGAGCCTCAGGTTGGGAGAAGTGTCCGCCCTGAAAGGCCTAAAGAAGGGACTTTTATTAAGCCGTGATATATCATTGTTGCGGTCCATCCTCATGTCATGAATGCATTGGTGGTATAGTGGTGAGCATAGCTGCCTTCCAAGCAGTTGACACGGGTTAGATTCCCGGCCAATGCAAGTAAGCAAACCTTTTCCCAAGGGGCCCATGCCTGCAGTTCAAAAAGTGCTGGCCTGACATTGCAAGCTCGTTGATAAGGTGGCTTCCAACAACGCCTGTGCCTTCCATATTGAAGCAGTTTCCGACCTCAAAGAAGCTATTCGATGATGTCCCATTTGAATGTGCTCTACGAAAGACGTTCCGGATGCTTTGCATTGTTTCTCCACCACCAACTCCTCTGTTGACACGGTGTTCCAATGGGGCTGTCAAGCGGAAAAAGCAGTAAGGCTGTGCGACGAGGATGGGATTCGAACCCACGCGGGCAGAGCACAATGGATTAGCAGTCCATCGCCTTAACCACTCGGCCACCTCGTCATGCACTCACTTTGAGCCAGTAGCGCTACCCACCGGATCTTGAAAGCCAGGACGTGTCGAAGCAGTTTTTGAACATGGAATGTTGCAGTGACCCGAGGCAAGATCTGTTGAAGCATTGAGCCAAAGCACTTCCATTTGGTGGTCCCAGCTGGTGAAAGGTTTGGTCAAAGGGCTCGTCCGGGATTTGAACCCGGGACCTCTCGCACCCGAAGCGAGAATCATACCCCTAGACCAACGAGCCGTCTGAAGAAATTCTTCCCCTCCCCCGCAACGGAGCCTCAGGTTGGGAGAAGTGTCCGCCCTGAAAGGCCTAAAGAAGGGACTTTTATTAAGCCGTGATATATCATTGTTGCGGTCCATCCTCATGTCATGAATGCATTGGTGGTATAGTGGTGAGCATAGCTGCCTTCCAAGCAGTTAACACGGGTTAGATTCCCGGCCAATGCAAGTAAGCAAACCTTTTCCCAAGGGGCCCATGCCTGCAGTTCAAAAAGTGCTGGCCTGACACTGCAGGCTCGTTGATAAGGTGGCTTCCAACAACGCCTGTGCCTTCCATATTGAAGCATTTTCCGACCTCAAAGAAGCTATTCGATGATGTCCCATTTGAATGTGCTCTACGAAAGACGTTCCGGATGCTTTGCATTGTTTCTCCACCACCAACTCCTCTGTTGACACGGTGTTCCAATGGGGCTGTCAAGCGAAAAAAGCAGTAAGGCTGTGCGACGAGGATGGGATTCGAACCCACGCGTGCAGAGCACAATGGATTAGCAGTCCATCGCCTTAACCGCTCGGCCACCTCGTCATGCGCTCACTTTGAGCCAGTAGCGCTACCCACTGGATCTTGAAAGCCAGGACGTGTCAAAGCAGTTTTTGAACATGGAATATTGCAGTGACCCGAGGCAAGATCTGTTGAAGCATTGAGCCAAAGCACTTCCATTTGGTGGTCCCAGCTGGTGAAAGGTTTAGTCAAAGGGCTCGTCCGGGATTTGAACCCGGGACCTCTCGCACCCAAAGCGAGAATCATACCCCTAGACCAACGAGCCGTCTGAAGAAAGTGTTCCCCTCCCCCGCAACGGAGCCTCAGGTTGGGAGAAGTGTCCGCCCTGAAAGGCCTAAAGAAGGGACTTTTATTAAGCCGTGATATATCATTGTTGCGGTCCATCCTCATGTCATGAATGCATTGGTGGTATAGTGGTGAGCATAGCTGCCTTCCAAGCAGTTGACACGGGTTAGATTCCCGGCCAATGCAAGTAAGCAAACCTTTTCCCAAGGGGCCCATGCCTGCAGTTCAAAAAGTTCTGGCCTGACACTGCAAGCTCGTTGATAAGGTGGCTTCCAACAACGCCTGTGCCTTCCATATTGAAGCAGTTTCCGACCTCAAAGAAGCTATTCGATGATGTCCCATTTGAATGTGCTCTACGAAAGACGTTCCGGATGCTTTGCATTGTTTCTCCACCACCAACTCCTCTGTTGACACGGTGTTCCAATGGGGCTGTCAAGCGGAAAAAGCAGTAAGGCTGTGCGACGAGGATGGGATTCGAACCCACGCGTGCAGAGCACAATGGATTAGCAGTCCATCGCCTTAACCACTCGGCCACCTCGTCATGCGCTCACTTTGAGCCAGTAGCGCTACCCACCGGATCTTGAAAGCCAGGACGTGTCAAAGCAGTTTTTGAACATGGAATGTTGCAGTGACCCGAGGCAAGATCTGTTGAAGCATTGAGGCAAAGCACTTCCATTTGGTGGTCCCAGCTGGTGAAAGGTTTGGTCAAAGGGCTCGTCCGGGATTTGAACCCGGGACCTCTCGCATCCTAAGCGAGAATCATACGCCTAGACCAACGAGCCGTCTGAAGTAAGCATTCCCCTCCTCCGCAACGGAGCCTCAGGTTGGGAGAAGTGTCCGCCCTGAAAGGCCTAAAGAAGGAACTTTTATTAAGCCGTGATATATCATTGTTGCGGTCCATCCTCATGTCATGAATGCATTGGTGGTATAGTGGTGAGCATAGCTGCCTTCCAAGCAGTTGACACGGGTTAGATTCCCGGCCAATGCAAGTAAGCAAACCTTTTCCCAAGGGGCCCATGCCTGCAGTTCAAAAAGTGCTGGCCTGACACTGCAGGCTCGTTGATAAGGTGGCTTCCAACAACGCCTGTGCCTTCCATATTGAAGCAGTTTCCGACCTCAAAGAAGCTATTCGATGATGTCCCATTTGAATGTGCTCTACGAAAGACGTTCTGGATGCTTTGCATTGTTTCTCCACCACCAACTCCTCTGTTGACACGGTGTTCCAATGGGGTTGTCAAGCGGAAAAAGCAGTAAGGCTGTGCGACGAGGATGGGATTCGAACCCACGCGTGCAGAGCATAATGGATTAGCAGTCCATCGCCTTTTTTTTTTTTTCTCTTTTTATTATAAAAATATCAAAGTATATTCATTTACATATCATAATGAAACAGACATACATACAAGGATACATAAAGTCCGTCATGCTCACTTCAAGTCAAAGCAACCAGGCTTGGGTACAAATTTAGAAAAACATAAACATTATCACATAATACATAAAGGGCAGGCCTCAGATTTTCATTTCCATTTCCCCACCCCTATTTAAAGAAATCAAACCACTCCCGCGGACAAAATCCTTCTCAAACACCTCCTTCTTCAAATATTTAAACATCAAAAAAACATCTCTTCTCATTGCAGATTCAAATAAACCCCAAGCATCTACTTTTCTTTCCTCAAAGTGAGCTATATTTCTCCGCCTCCACACTGCATGCCTAGCATGACTCAACACAAAATTCAATAGATTCACATTCCATTGCAAACTTTTCCCACATACCCCAAACAGAAACAATTTTCTCCACTCCAATTTTCCAATATACCCTCTATCCCAGTTACTACATAACAATTCCTTTAACCTAACGAAAAAATGCCTCAAATCCCTACACTCCAAAAACATATGCATTACAGTTTCCACCTCAGTATCGCATACATCACACTCTCTTTTAACGTCCCCATTCATTTGATGTATTACCACATTTGAAAAAATCCTATTATGTCTTAATCGAAAATCAAAATGTTCGCCCTCGATACTGTTGTATTTTATTCTTAGATTTTGCCACAAATTCCTCACTTTGATATCTTTGAAAACCTTGCCCCATACCGCTTCCGCTGCCGGCACTTTCAGGATGTTTTTAATCACCCTCTCATAAATCTTTTTAGTTGTCAGGTCCGATACACGGTTGTTTTCCTCCACAGAGTCCACAAACAATTCTGGAAAAGTACATCCTCCTCCCCCCCCTGCTTCCTTCTCTATTATACCTACCCAGCTACTGGGCAGGCTAGTCTTTACATTTTCACACACATGATCCACCAACTCCCCTCTCACATCCTCATCATATTCGGCCACATACTCATATACCCCTTCGTTTGGCATAAACCCAGGTACAACTTCATACGCTATATCCTTCACCTGTCTTACCCCAGCCCCCATAAACACTTCATTATAAAACATCCTATTACCTTTACTTATTTTTGGATTTAAAAACAGAGGTTGGTTTAACACCAGATTGCTCGTGTCACATTTGTATTCCAGAGACGGAACGAACTCCGTCCATGCTGCAAACACTTCTTGATAAAACATTGGCATTCTAGAATACATCCTCTTCTTCACACACATCAACAACCCATTATCCCCACACCCCCCACAAATGGAAATAAAATGCTTAAAAAAACATTTCCACCCATATTCCACCTTGTCATATAAATATTTCTTCACTAATTTTATTCGGAAAGCCTTTCTTTTACTTTCTAAGTCCACCAATTTTAACCCTCCCTCATCATACCCCGCTATCAGTGTATTATGTGCAATCAACACACTTTTCCCCCTCCACAAAAACTTCCCCACAGCACTCTTCACCTCCTTTAACACCCATTCTGGCAAATCAATCGCCCCCATGACATATATTAGCTTTGACATTAATAGGGCATTTACCACAATTACCCTCCCTCTTAATTTTAAATCCCTAAATCTCCAAAAATTCAGTGTTTTTTTGAATTTATTTAACACCCCTGTCCATGTCATATCCCTCGCTACACTACTATTTGACCCTACAAATACCCCCAGAACCCTGATATGCTGCTCTGCTATTTTAAAAGGAAAATTCCCTTTATTTACCTCCCCAATGTACATTATCTCAGACTTTCCCATATTCACTTTCGCCCCCGAAGCTTCCCCATATACTTGTACATGCTTCATAATCCTCCCTATGCTATCTGTATCCCTAACGGTAAAGGTGGTGTCATCTGCATATTGGTGGATAAGGCTTTTTCCTTGGAATGGTATTTCCACTGCTTTTAATTTGACATCTGCCTTCACCAGGCATGCCAACGGCTCTGCCGAGATGGCATACAGCAGAGCTGAAAGAGGACAGCCCTGCCTCACTGACCTCTCCAACGGAAAGCAGTCAGTTAGGCTCCCATTGACTTTGACACAACTCTTCGCTTTACTATACAATAACTTCACCCAGTTCACCATCCTATGCCCAAAATTAAAGCTCTCCATTGTTGAGAATAAAAAATCGTGCTCCACCCTATCAAAAGCCTTATTTAAATCTAAGCTAAGCATAATCCCCCCCTCCTCACTATTCCCCATACTATCCACTACATCCCTTACTGTGCAGATTGTGTCAACTATATCCCTGCCCGGGACGCTGTAGGCTTGTGTTGGTGATATTATTGTCCCCATGACCCTCTTCATCCTATTTGCAAGTACCTTGGTTAAGATTTTATAGTCGCTTGTTAACAACGTTATAGGCCTGTAATTGTCTAAGCTTACTTTATCCCCCTTGTCTTTATATAAAATGGTTAAAATCCCAGTAGCCATTGAATCCGGCACCTCCTGCCCCTCTTCCATCCCATTAAAAACCCTCAACAATATCGGCGCCAATATCTCTACAAAGGTCTTGTAAAATTCATTGGTCAGACCATCTATCCCCGGGCTTTTATTTGATTGCATTTGTTTGATAGCTGTTACTACCTCTTCCAACAAAATCCCATTGTCACACATCTTTTTTTCCTCCTCTGCTATCTTGGCCTCTACATGCCCCAGCACCTCCCTCACTCTCTCCTGATCACTGCCCTGTTTTTGAAAAAGTTTTTTATAATAATCCTCTACCACCCCTAACAGACCCACATAATCTCCCACCTTCTCCCCCTTCTCATTTTCTAACTCCCTAATATAGTTTCTTTCCTGTCTCTTCTTCTCCAACCCCAGAAAGAAGGAAGTGCTCTTTTCTCCCTCCAGCGCATACTTTGCTCTGCTCCTCACCATGGCTCCCTCACATTTCCTCTTAACACACTGACCCAATTCCCCCTCAATTTTCAAATATTCAGCTACATCATGATTTGGATTTTGCTCGCATAATTTAAATTCTGTTTCCAATCGTTCTTGTAATTCCCTCCCCTCTTGTTTCTGCAAAAAACTCCTTTGCCGTGCATATCTCACACACACTGTCCGTATTTTTCTTTTCACATTCTCCCACCATTTACAAATATCAGTTTCCATCAATGGATCTTCCAATTCCCTCACAATACATCCCCCCACCCTACACTGCAACAACTCCTCCCTTAGCATGCTAGAATTTAAGCACCACACCCCTCCCCCTCTTTCCTCCCTTCCCACTCCCATATTCACTTTAAGCACTGCATGGTCACTCAGACCAGTAAAATTATAATCTACCCTGTTAATACACCCCAAAATATCATTCTTAACTAAACACAAATCAATTCTACTCCATTTCATTTCTCCCATCACCACCTGTCTTCTAGAGCTCTGTTGTGCATTTGCATTCCCTGCCCTCCAACAATCAACCAAAAGATTTTCCTCTATTAAATCAAACAAAACTTTCCTAGACATATCTTGCCTAAAACATGAAGTGTCTAGCCTTGTACAGTGTACATTAAAGTCTCCAATAACTAAACATTTCCCCTGACATAATGGTTTTAATTTAACAAAAAAATCCTTCCTCTCCCTCTTATTATTTGGTGCATATATATTAAATAGTTGGTACGTTTCATTATTATGCTCAAACTCTACCCCAAGGAGTCTCCCACCACCGTCATTATAAATACTCTTCATTTTAGTCACATTCCTGGCCAGAATTGCCACTCCACAAGATCTCTCAGTCCCATGATTCACAAAAATCTTCTCCGACCAGTACTTTTTCACATGTATCATGCTGTCCACCGTCCAATGTGTCTCTTGCACACATAATATGTCCGCCTTTACTGATAGCATCATCATCTGCATTTTTAAGTCCTTTCTTAATCCATTTGCATTAAATGATGCTATCAGCATGAATAGATAGAGAAGAAAGGCAATGCACCCCATCATTTTGTTGGCTCACCTTTCTTCTTCCTTCTGGCTTTCTCTCCTTCTCCTCCTCCCTCCTCTGCAAGGGGGCGCTTTCCCAACGAGGTGGTAGGTTGTCTCCCAGCCGCTCCTCCTGTCTCCATCTCCACCGCATCCTCCCTCGGCGTCACTCGGGCCGCGCCTGTCACCACTGGGGTCCCACCTGTCCCAAAGACCAGGCCTCCGGAGGCAGCGACCCGCACACCCGACCCACCGGAGTCTTCGCCCTGGGACGGGGTAGGCGCCTTGCCGACCCCCACTCCGCCCGTCTGCGAATCCTCCTGCGTCTGGCCGTCCTCCACTCCACTAACCTCGTCATAGGTGTCCCCCATCTGGTCCGCTCCCGTCATCCTTGGGTCTTCCTCGGGTGTGCGGGTCGCTGTTCCCTCTCCGCCCTCCTCCGCATCACTGCTCTCCAGGTCTGGTATGTCCCCCTCTCCGTCTGCCTCTGGTGCTGCTTCACTGTCCTGCCCGGTCTGATCGCCCTCCTCCTCCTCCGCCTCCGGTGCTGGTTCATTTTCCTGCCCGGTCTGCTCGCCCTCCTCCTCCGCTCCGCATTTGCAGTCCCTCGGTTGTCTCCAGCAGCCCTTGCACATGGTGAGGGGACATTCCCGTTTGTAATGCCCCTGCTCGCAGCAATTGTGGCATATGAACTCTGGACACTCACGGATCACATGCCCCTCCTTGATGCACAAACGACATACCCTCTTTTGCCTGTCATGGATGACACGGAAATATTCCGTGCCCTCCAGCGTCGAAAATTTCGTGGTGTATGGCAGGGACCGGACCTCCTCGGTGAACTCCACCTTGCAGAATCTGGTCCCGTCCAATATCTCCGTCCCCGGCCACTTCCTCCTCTTAATTGGGGAAACCGCGTTTACCCGCCATAGGTGTAATTTCTCTATAATGTCACTGTCCTCTATATAAACGGGTAAGCTCATGAATGACACTACTAGTTCGTTCTTGTTCATGTCTTTTGCCAGTATTCTACTATTTTTGATTTTGAACCCGTCTATCAACTTCTCCTTTCCCTTCAAATGGCTCATTGTCACTTCATATTTGCCTGGTGCCTTGTATCGACAGCCGATTACAGTCCCACATACTGCCTTTATCCCACGCAATAACTCCATCATTGTTATTTTATCCTCCCCGACAATCTCCACTCCTACCGTCAGCTCTTTCCCGTACATTGTTGTTTTCCCGTTTATGCCATCATCATCAGTCGTTGTCTTATCCGTTCCGTGTTCATTGTCCATTATCAGTCAGAAAAAGGCGATTTACGTCCCCCAACCAGCACTAAGCTGTCGGGGGAACGCACTCCAAAACGAAACCGAAATTAAATCGAAAGAAACTACTACGCATAAACAGAAAATAAAGATTTAAACAAGCAAAAAGTTTTCAGTCTCAACCAGCAGTCCTCTGAGCTCTGGCAATCACACCTGCTCCCACTCTCACTGATTGAGTCCATCGCCTTAACCACTCGGCCACCTCGTCATGCGCTCATTTTAAGCCAGTAGCGCTACCCACCGGATCTTGAAAGCCAGGACGTGTCGAAGCAGTTTTTGAACATGGAATGTTGCAGTGACCCGAGGCAAGATCTGTTGAAGCATTGAGGCAAAGCACTTCCATTTGGTGGTCCCAGCTGGTGAAAGGTTTGGTCAAAGGGCTCGTCCGGGATTTGAACCCGGGACCTCTCGCACCCTAAGCGAGAATTATACCCCTAGACCAATGAGCCGTCTGAAGTAAGCATTCCCCTCCTCCGCAACGGAGCCTCAGGTTGGGAGAAGTGTCCGCCCTGAAAGGCCTAAAGAAGGGAATTTTATTAAGCCGTGATATATCATTGTTGCGGTCCATCCTCATGTCATGAATGCATTGGTGGTATAGTGGTGAGCATAGCTGCCTTCCAAGCAGTTGACACGGGTTAGATTCCCGGCCAATGCAAGTAAGCAAACCTTTTCTCAAGGGGCCCATGCCTGCAGTTCAAAAGGTGCTGGCCTGACACTGCAGGCTCGTTGATAAGGTGGCTTCCAACAACGCCTGTGCCTTCCATATTGAAGCAGTTTCCGACCTCAAAGAAGCTATTCGATGATGTCCCATTTGAATGTGCTCTACGAAAGACGTTCCGGATGCTTTGCATTGTTTCTCCACGACCAACTCCTCTGTTGACACGGTGTTCCAATGGGGCTGTCAAGCGGAAAAAGCAGTAAGGCTGTGCGACGAGGATGGGATTCGAACCCACGCGTGCAGAGCACAATGGATTAGCAGTCCATCGCCTTAACCACTCGGCCACCTCGTCATGCGCTCACTTTGAGCCAGTAGCGCTACCCACCGGATCTTGAAAGCCAGGACGTGTCAAAGCAGTTTTTGAACATGGAATTTTGCAGTGACCCGAGGCAAGATCTGTTGAAGCATTGAGGCAAAGCACTTCCATTTGGTTGTCCCAGCTGGTGAAAGGTTTGGTCAAAGGGCTCGTCCGGGATTTGAACCCGGGACCTCTCGCACCCTAAGCGAGAATCATACCCCTAGACCAACGAGCCGTCTGAAGTAAGCATTCCCCTCCTCCGCAACGGAGCCTCAGGTTGGGAGAAGTGTCCGCCCTGAAAGGCCTAAAGAAGGGACTTTTATTAAGCCGTGATATATCATTGTTGCGGTCCATCCTCATGTCATGAATGCATTGGTGGTATAGTGGTGAGCATAGCTGCCTTCCAAGCAGTTGACACGGGTTAGATTCCCGGCCAATGCAAGTAAGCAAACCTTTTCCCAAGGGGCCCATGCCTGCAGTTCAAAAAGTGCTGGCCTGACACTGCAGGCTCGTTGATAAGGTGGCTTCCAACAACGCCTGTGCCTTCCATATAGAAGCAGTTTCCGACCTCAAAGAAGCTATTCGATGATGTCCCATTTGAATGTGCTCTACGAAAGACGTTCCGGATGCTTTGCATTGTTTCTCCACCACCAACTCCTCTGTTGACACGGTGTTCCAATGGGGCTGTCAAGCGGAAAAAGCAGTAAGGCTGTGCGACGAGGATGGGATTCCAACCCACGCGTGCAGAGCACAATGGATTAGCAGTCCATCGCCTTAACCACTCGGCCACCTCGTCATGCGCTCACTTTGAGCCAGTAGCGCTACCCACCGGATCTTGAAAGCCAGGACGTGTCAAAGCAGTTTTTGAACATGGAATTTTGCAGTGACCCGAGGCAAGATCTGTTGAAGCATTGAGCCAAAGCACTTCCATTTGGTGGTCCCAGCTGGTGAAAGGTTTAGTCAAAGGGCTCGTCCGGGATTTGAACCCGGGACCTCTCGCACCCAAAGCGAGAATCATACCCCTAGACCAACGAGCCGTCTGAAGAAATTGTTCCCCTCCCCCGCAACGGAGCCTCAGGTTGGGAGAAGTATCCGCCCTGAAAGGCCTAAAGAAGGGACTTTTATTAAGCCGTGATATATCATTGTTGCGGTCCATCCTCATGTCATGAATGCATTGGTGGTATAGTGGTGAGCATAGCTGCCTTCCAAGCAGTTGACACGGGTTAGATTCCCGGCCAATGCAAGTAAGCAAACCTTTTCCCAAGGGGCCCATGCCTGCAGTTCAAAAAGTGCTGGCCTGACGCTGCAAGCTCGTTGATAAGGTGGCTTCCAACAACGCCTGTGCCTTCCATATTGAAGCAGTTTCCGACCTCAAAGAAGCTATTCGATGATGTCCCATTTGAATGTGCTCTACGAAAGACGTTCCGGATGTTTTGCATTGTTTCTCCACCACCAACTCCTCTGTTGACACGGTGTTCCAATGGGGCTGTCAAGCGGAAAAAGCAGTAAGGCTGTGCGACGAGGATGGGATTCGAACCCACGCGTGCAGAGCACAATGGATTAGCAGTCCATCGCCTTAACCACTCGGCCACCTCGTCATGCGCTCACTTTGAGCCAGTAGCGCTACCCACCGGATCTTGAAAGCCAGGACGTGTCAAAGCAGTTTTTGAACATGGAATTTTGCAGTGACCCGAGGCAAGATCTGTTGAAGCATTGAGCCAAAGCATTTCCATTTGGTGGTCCCAGCTGGTGAAAGGTTTAGTCAAAGGGCTCGTCCGGGATTTGAACCCGGGACCTCTCGCACCCTAAGCGAGAATCATACCCCTAGACCAACGAGCCGTCTGAAGAAAGCATTCCCCTCCTCCGCAACGGAGCCTCAGGTTGGGAGAAGTGTCCGCCCTGAAAGGCCTAAAGAAGGGACTTTTATTAAGCCGTGATATATCATTGTTGCGGTCCATCCTCATGTCATGAATGCCTTGGTGGTATAGTGGTGAGCATAGCTACCTTCCAAGCAGTTGACCCGGGTTCGATTCCCGGCCAATGCAAGTAAGCAAACCTTTTCCCAAGGGGCCCATGCCTGCAGTTCCAAAAGTGCTGGCCTGACACTGCAGGCTCGTTGATAGTGTGGCTTCCAACAACGCCTCTGCCTTCCATATTGAAGCAGTTTCCGCACTCAAAGAAGCTATTCGATGATTTCCCATTTGAATGAGCTCTACGAAAGACGTTCCGGATGCTTTGCATTGTTTCTCCACCACCAACTCCTCTGTTGACACGGTGTTCCAACGGGGCTGTCAAGCGGAAAAAGCAGTAAGGCTGTGCGACGAGGATGGGATTCGAACCCACGCGTGCAGAGCACAATGGATTAGCAGTCCATCGCCTTAACCACTCGGCCACCTCGTCATGCGCTCACTTTAAACCAGTAGCGCTTCCCACCGGATCTTTAAAGCCAGGACGTGACAAAGCGGTTTTGACCATGGAATTTTGCAGTGACCTGAGGCAAGATCTGTTGAAGCATTGAGCCAAAGAACTTCCATTTGGTTGTCCCAGCTGGTGAAAGGTTTAGTCAAAGGGTTCATCCGGGATTCTCGCACCCACAGCGAGAATCATACCGATTGACCAACTAGCCGTTTAAAAAGCAGGTGCCCCTCCCCCGCAACGGAGCCTCAGGTTGGGAGAAGTGTCCGCCCTGGAGGCGTAAAGCAGGGACTTTCATTAAGGTGTGTGCAACGAATTTGACGTTGAAGAATAGATGTTTACTGAGTTGATATCTGTTGTCTTAAAGAAGTGCTCATGCATTGCTCGGGAGAAGTGTCCGCTCGACAGGCGGGGATACTGACCACTATACTAACGAGGAGGTGGTACAAGATTCGTAGGTTCGAGTCCCGGCTAATGAACAAATACTTTTTGCACCAGTCCTTTGCTCACCTGGTGCTTTCCATATTGCAAATGGACGGAAAACAGTTTAGGGAACTTGAAGCAAGTAGAATGTATTTGCTAGATTGTTCCTAGGAGGATCTTCAAACTCTAATCCCACTGGAGAAGGCACTAGGAGGAACTTCAGACTCTGCTCCCATTGGAGGAGAAAGCACTATGGGCAACATTAGTCTCTGCTCCCATTGAAGAAGGCACTAGGAGGAAGTTCAGACTGCTCCAATGAGTTTTCAGAAGGAGGCGAGGAAAGAGGACACAGGGAATCAAGGGTATTGACAGAAGGACTTTTGGGATGTGTCAGGGTAACAGCACTGTACCCCATGGGTGAAAGGGGAAGAAAATGTTTCCGCCCGGTCTCGAACCGGGGACCTTTCGCGTGTTAGGCGAACGTGATAACCATTACACTACGGAAACTCTGAAAGCATGCTTTATACCAACTAGCTAGCTAATTCCAACGGCATGTCTCCTATAAAGCTATTCCCCTCCCCAAACTTGCTAACTTAAGTGAGAGGAGCTATCTTTTCCCTAGACTGAGAAGTGAACTTAATCTTGTTTAAATCATTGTGTTACTGGTAGCTGTGTTGCTAGTAGGAGTTGTTTTGTTGTTGAGGCTGTGTGGACTGGAAGTTAGTTTCTATTCAAAGCAATTGTGTTTGAATGCTACTTGCTGCCAATTTGCACTGGGAGGACTTTCAACTTTTCTCCAGCTATTTATGCCTGGTCAGCTCTGACATTGTCAAATACATTTTGGACTAAGTGAGAGGAGCTATCTTTTCCCTAGCCTGAGTAAGTGAACTTCATCTTGTCTAAATCATTGTGTTATTGGTAGCTATGTTGCTAGTAGTAGATTTGTCGTTGAGGTTGTTTGCCGGGTGCCAGGAATGCCGAGTGCCATTCCTCCTCCAAGCGGTCCTCCAACAGTCCTCAAATGTTTCTGTTTCCGCCCGGTTTCGAACCGGGGACCTTTCGCGTGTGAGGCGAACGTGATAACCACTACACTACAGAAACGCCATGCCAAAGACTCATGTGTGGTGCCAGCGGCTTTTGATCCTTGTAAGTGGTAATTGGTAAAGGCACTTGGCTTGAATTAGAGCTACAAGATAAAGGATACTCCCATGCGTACGCACAGAAACTGAAGAAATGAGCCACTACGACCCCAAAAGACTTGGAGGATGCGGGCATCGATCCCGCTACTTCTCGCATGCTAAGCGAGCGCTCTACCATCTGAGCTAATCCCCCAACTGATCCCCTGAGGTTGTTTGCCGGGTGCCAGGAATGCCGAGTGCCAGTCCTTTGCTCACCTGGTGCTTTCCATATTGCAAATGGACGGAAAACAGTTTAGGGAACTTGAAGCAAGTAGAATGTATTTGCTAGATTGTTCCTAGGAGGATCTTCAAACCCTGCTCCCACTGGAGAAGGCACTAGGAGGAACTTCAGACTCTGCTCCCATTGGAGGAGAAAGCACTATGGGCAACTTCAGACTCTGCTCCCATTGGAGGAGAAAGCACTATGGGCAACTTCAGACTCTGCTCCCATTGAAGAAGGCACTAGGAGGAAGTTCAGACTGCTCCAATGAGTTTTCAGAAGGAGACGAGGAAAGAGGACACAGGGAATCAAGGGTATTGACAGAAGGACTTTTGGGATGTGTCAGGGTAACAGCACTGTACCCCATGGGTGAAAGGGGAAGAAGATGTTTCCGCCCGGTCTCGAACCGGGGACCTTTCGCGTGTTAGGCGAACGTGATAACCACTACACTACGGAAACTCTGAAAGCATGCTTTATACCAACTAGCTAGCTAATTCCAACGGCATGTCTCCTATAAAGCTATTCCCCTCCCCAAACTTGCTAACTTAAGTGAGAGGAACTATCTTTTCCCTAGCCTGAGAAGTGAACTTAATCTGGTTTAAATCATTGTGTTACTGTTAGCTGTGTTGCTAGTAGGAGTTGTTTTGTTGTTGAGGCTGTGTGGCCTGGAAGTTAGTTTCTATTGAAAGCAATTGTGTTTGAATGCTATTGCTGCCAATTTGCACTGGGAGGACTTTCAACTTTTCTCCAGCTATTTATGCCTGGTCAGCTCTGACATTGTCAAATACATTTTGGACTAAGTGAGAGGAGCTATCTTTTCCCTAGCCTGAGTAAGTGAACTTCATCTTGTCTAAATCATTGTGTTATTGGTAGCTATGTTGCTAGTAGTAGTTTTGTCGTTGAGGTTGTTTGCCGGGTGCCAGGAATGCCGAGTGCCATTCCTCCTCCAAGCGGAAAGCAACAGTCCTAAAATGTTTCTGTTTCCACCCGGTTTCGAACCGGGGACCTTTCGCGTGTGAGGCGAACGTGATAACCACTACACTACGGAAACGCCATGCCAAAGACTCATGTGTGGTGCCAGCGGCTTTTGATCCTTGTAAGTAGTAATTGGTAAAGGCACTTGGCTTGAATTAGAGCTACAAGATAAAGGATACTCCCATGCGTACGCACAGAAACTGAAGAAATGAGCCACTACGACCCCAAAAGACTTGGAGGATGCGGGCATCGATCCCGCTACTTCTCGCATGCTAAGCGAGCGCTCTACCATCTGAGCTAATCCCCCAACTGATCCCTTGAGGTTGTTTGCCGGGTGCCAGGAATGCCGAGTGCCAGTCCTTTGCTCACCTGGTGCTTTCCATATTGCAAATGGACGGAAAACAGTTTAGGGAACTTGAAGCAAGTAGAATGTATTTGCTAGATTGTTCCTAGGAGGATCTTCAAACCCTGCTCCCACTGGAGAAGGCACTAGGAGGAACTTCAGACTCTGCTCCCATTGGAGGAGAAAGCACTATGGGCAACTTCAGACTCTGCTCCCATTGAAGAAGGCACTAGGAGGAAGTTCAGACTGCTCCAATGAGTTTTCAGAAGGAGGCGAGGAAAGAGGACACAGGGAATCAAGGGTATTGACAGAAGGACTTTTGGGATGTGTCAGGGTAACAGCACTGTACCCCATGGGTGAAAGGGGAAGAAGATGTTTCCGCCCGGTCTCGAACCGGAGACCTTTCGCGTGTTAGGCGAACGTGATAACCACTACACTACGGAAACTCTGAAAGCATGCTTCATACCAACTAGCTAGCTAATTCCAACGGCATGTCTCCTATAAAGCTATTCCCCTCCCCAAACTTGCTAACTTAAGTGAGAGGAACTATCTTTTCCCTAGCCTGAGAAGTGAACTTAATCTGGTTTAAATCATTGTGTTACTGGTAGCTGTGTTGCTAGTAGGAGTTGTTTTGTTGTTGAGGCTGTGTGGCCTGGAAGTTAGTTTCTATTGAAAGCAATTGTGTTTGAATGCTATTGCTGCCAATTTGCACTGGGAGGACTTTCAACTTTTCTCCAGCTATTTATGCCTGGTCAGCTATGACATTGTCAAATACATTTTGGACTAAGTGAGAAGAGCTATCTTTTCCCTAGCCTGAGTAAGTGAACTTCATCTTGTCTAAATCATTGTGTTATTGGTAGCTATGTTGCTAGTAGTAGTTTTGTCGTTGAGGTTGTTTGCCGGGTGCCAGGAATGCCGAGTGCCATTCCTCCTCCAAGCGGAAAGCAACAGTCCTAAAATGTTTCTGTTTCCGCCCGGTTTCGAAGCGGGGACCTTTCGCGTGTGGGGCGAACGTGATAACCACTACACTACGGAAACGCCATGCCAAAGACTCATGTGTGGTGCCAGCGGCTTTTGATCCTTGTAAGTAGTAATTGGTAAAGGCACTTGGCTTGAATTAGAGCTACAAGATAAAGGATACTCCCATGCGTACGCACAGAAACTGAAGAAATGAGCCACTACGACCCCAAAAGACTTGGAGGATGCGGGCATCGATCCCGCTACTTCTCGCATGCTAAGCGAGCGCTCTACCATCTGAGCTAATCCCCCAACTGATCCCTTGAGGTTGTTTGCCGGGTGCCAGGAATGCCGAGTGCCAGTCCTTTGCTCACCTGGTGCTTTCCATATTGCAAATGGACGGAAAACAGTTTAGGGAACTTGAAGCAAGTAGAATGTATTTGCTAGATTGTTCCTAGGAGGATCTTCAAACCCTGCTCCCACTGGAGAAGGCACTAGGAGGAACTTCAGACTCTGCTCCCATTGGAGGAGAAAGCACTATGGGCAACTTCAGACTCTGCTCCCATTGAAGAAGGCACTAGGAGGAAGTTCAGACTGCTCCAATGAGTTTTCAGAAGGAGGCGAGGAAAGAGGACACAGGGAATCAAGGGTATTGACAGAAGGACTTTTAGGATGTGTCAGGGTAACAGCACTGTACCCCATGGGTGAAAGGGGAAGAAGATGTTTCCGCCCGGTCTCGAACCGGGGACCTTTCGCGTGTTAGGCGAACGTGATAACCACTACACTACGGAAACTCTGAAAGCATGCTTCATACCAACTAGCTAGCTAATTCCAACGGCATGTCTCCTATAAAGCTATTCCCCTCCCCAAACTTGCTAACTTAAGTGAGAGGAACTATCTTTTCCCTAGCCTGAGAAGTGAACTTAATCTGGTTTAAATCATTGTGTTACTGGTAGCTGTGTTGCTAGTAGGAGTTGTTTTGTTGTTGAGGCTGTGTGGCCTGGAAGTTAGTTTCTATTGAAAGCAATTGTGTTTGAATGCTATTGCTGCCAATTTGCACTGGGAGGACTTTCAACTTTTCTCCAGCTATTTATGCCTGGTCAGCTCTGACATTGTCAAATACATTTTGGACTAAGTGAGAGGAGCTATCTTTTCCCTAGCCTGAGTAAGTGAACTTCATCTTGTCTAAATCATTGTGTTATTGGTAGCTATGTTGCTAGTAGTAGATTTGTCGTTGAGGTTGTTTGCCGGGTGCCAGGAATGCCGAGTGCCATTCCTCCTCCAAGCGGTCCTCCAACAGTCCTCAAATGTTTCTGTTTCCGCCCGGTTTCGAACCGGGGACCTTTCGCGTGTGAGGCGAACGTGATAACCACTACACTACAGAAACGCCATGCCAAAGACTCATGTGTGGTGCCAGCGGCTTTTGATCCTTGTAAGTGGTAATTGGTAAAGGCACTTGGCTTGAATTAGAGCTACAAGATAAAGGATACTCCCATGCGTACGCACAGAAACTGAAGAAATGAGCCACTACGACCCCAAAAGACTTGGAGGATGCGGGCATCGATCCCGCTACTTCTCGCATGCTAAGCGAGCGCTCTACCATCTGAGCTAATCCCCCAACTGATCCCCTGAGGTTGTTTGCCGGGTGCCAGGAATGCCGAGTGCCAGTCCTTTGCTCACCTGGTGCTTTCCATATTGCAAATGGACGGAAAACAGTTTAGGGAACTTGAAGCAAGTAGAATGTATTTGCTAGATTGTTCCTAGGAGGATCTTCAAACCCTGCTCCCACTGGAGAAGGCACTAGGAGGAACTTCAGACTCTGCTCCCATTGGAGGAGAAAGCACTATGGGCAACTTCAGACTCTGCTCCCATTGGAGGAGAAAGCACTATGGGCAACTTCAGACTCTGCTCCCATTGAAGAAGGCACTAGGAGGAAGTTCAGACTGCTCCAATGAGTTTTCAGAAGGAGACGAGGAAAGAGGACACAGGGAATCAAGGGTATTGACAGAAGGACTTTTGGGATGTGTCAGGGTAACAGCACTGTACCCCATGGGTGAAAGGGGAAGAAGATGTTTCCGCCCGGTCTCGAACCGGGGACCTTTCGCGTGTTAGGCGAACGTGATAACCACTACACTACGGAAACTCTGAAAGCATGCTTTATACCAACTAGCTAGCTAATTCCAACGGCATGTCTCCTATAAAGCTATTCCCCTCCCCAAACTTGCTAACTTAAGTGAGAGGAACTATCTTTTCCCTAGCCTGAGAAGTGAACTTAATCTGGTTTAAATCATTGTGTTACTGTTAGCTGTGTTGCTAGTAGGAGTTGTTTTGTTGTTGAGGCTGTGTGGCCTGGAAGTTAGTTTCTATTGAAAGCAATTGTGTTTGAATGCTATTGCTGCCAATTTGCACTGGGAGGACTTTCAACTTTTCTCCAGCTATTTATGCCTGGTCAGCTCTGACATTGTCAAATACATTTTGGACTAAGTGAGAGGAGCTATCTTTTCCCTAGCCTGAGTAAGTGAACTTCATCTTGTCTAAATCATTGTGTTATTGGTAGCTATGTTGCTAGTAGTAGTTTTGTCGTTGAGGTTGTTTGCCGGGTGCCAGGAATGCCGAGTGCCATTCCTCCTCCAAGCGGAAAGCAACAGTCCTAAAATGTTTCTGTTTCCACCCGGTTTCGAACCGGGGACCTTTCGCGTGTGAGGCGAACGTGATAACCACTACACTACGGAAACGCCATGCCAAAGACTCATGTGTGGTGCCAGCGGCTTTTGATCCTTGTAAGTAGTAATTGGTAAAGGCACTTGGCTTGAATTAGAGCTACAAGATAAAGGATACTCCCATGCGTACGCACAGAAACTGAAGAAATGAGCCACTACGACCCCAAAAGACTTGGAGGATGCGGGCATCGATCCCGCTACTTCTCGCATGCTAAGCGAGCGCTCTACCATCTGAGCTAATCCCCCAACTGATCCCTTGAGGTTGTTTGCCGGGTGCCAGGAATGCCGAGTGCCAGTCCTTTGCTCACCTGGTGCTTTCCATATTGCAAATGGACGGAAAACAGTTTAGGGAACTTGAAGCAAGTAGAATGTATTTGCTAGATTGTTCCTAGGAGGATCTTCAAACCCTGCTCCCACTGGAGAAGGCACTAGGAGGAACTTCAGACTCTGCTCCCATTGGAGGAGAAAGCACTATGGGCAACTTCAGACTCTGCTCCCATTGAAGAAGGCACTAGGAGGAAGTTCAGACTGCTCCAATGAGTTTTCAGAAGGAGGCGAGGAAAGAGGACACAGGGAATCAAGGGTATTGACAGAAGGACTTTTGGGATGTGTCAGGGTAACAGCACTGTACCCCATGGGTGAAAGGGGAAGAAGATGTTTCCGCCCGGTCTCGAACCGGAGACCTTTCGCGTGTTAGGCGAACGTGATAACCACTACACTACGGAAACTCTGAAAGCATGCTTCATACCAACTAGCTAGCTAATTCCAACGGCATGTCTCCTATAAAGCTATTCCCCTCCCCAAACTTGCTAACTTAAGTGAGAGGAACTATCTTTTCCCTAGCCTGAGAAGTGAACTTAATCTGGTTTAAATCATTGTGTTACTGGTAGCTGTGTTGCTAGTAGGAGTTGTTTTGTTGTTGAGGCTGTGTGGCCTGGAAGTTAGTTTCTATTGAAAGCAATTGTGTTTGAATGCTATTGCTGCCAATTTGCACTGGGAGGACTTTCAACTTTTCTCCAGCTATTTATGCCTGGTCAGCTATGACATTGTCAAATACATTTTGGACTAAGTGAGAAGAGCTA
This sequence comes from Nansenia antarctica, assembly GCF_963989245.1. NCBI lineage: Eukaryota > Metazoa > Chordata > Actinopteri > Argentiniformes > Microstomatidae > Nansenia > Nansenia antarctica. Next base: position 7,437,426 of record NC_137679.1, on the reverse strand, counting down.
TCTTTTCCCTAGCCTGAGTAAGTGAACTTCATCTTGTCTAAATCATTGTGTTATTGGTAGCTATGTTGCTAGTAGTAGTTTTGTCGTTGAGGTTGTTTGCCGGGTGCCAGGAATGCCGAGTGCCATTCCTCCTCCAAGCGGAAAGCAACAGTCCTAAAATGTTTCTGTTTCCGCCCGGTTTCGAAGCAGGGACCTTTCGCGTGTGGGGCGAACGTGATAACCACTACACTACGGAAACGCCATGCCAAAGACTCATGTGTGGTGCCAGCGGCTTTTGATCCTTGTAAGTAGTAATTGGTAAAGGCACTTGGCTTGAATTAGAGCTACAAGATAAAGGATACTCCCATGCGTACGCACAGAAACTGAAGAAATGAGCCACTACGACCCCAAAAGACTTGGAGGATGCGGGCATCGATCCCGCTACTTCTCGCATGCTAAGCGAGCGCTCTACCATCTGAGCTAATCCCCCAACTGATCTCTTGAGGTTGTTTGCCGGGTGCCAGGAATGCCGAGTGCCAGTCCTTTGCTCACCTGGTGCTTTCCATATTGCAAATGGACAGAAAACAGTTTAGGGAACTTGAAGCAAGTAGAATGTATTTGCTAGATTGTTCCTAGGAGGATCTTCAAACCCTGCTCCCACTGGAGAAGGCACTAGGAGGAACTTCAGACTCTGCTCCCATTGGAGGAGAAAGCACTATGGGCAACTTCAGACTCTGCTCCCATTGAAGAAGGCACTAGGAGGAAGTTCAGACTGCTCCAATGAGTTTTCAGAAGGAGGCGAGGAAAGAGGACACAGGGAATCAAGGGTATTGACAGAAGGACTTTTAGGATGTGTCAGGGTAACAGCACTGTACCCCATGGGTGAAAGGGGAAGAAGATGTTTCCGCCCGGTCTCGAACCGGGGACCTTTCGCGTGTTAGGCGAACGTGATAACCACTACACTACGGAAACTCTGAAAGCATGCTTCATACCAACTAGCTAGCTAATTCCAACGGCATGTCTCCTATAAAGCTATTCCCCTCCCCAAACTTGCTAACTTAAGTGAGAGGAACTATCTTTTCCCTAGCCTGAGAAGTGAACTTAATCTGGTTTAAATCATTGTGTTACTGGTAGCTGTGTTGCTAGTAGGAGTTGTTTTGTTGTTGAGGCTGTGTGGCCTGGAAGTTAGTTTCTATTGAAAGCAATTGTGTTTGAATGCTATTGCTGCCAATTTGCACTGGGAGGACTTTCAACTTTTCTCCAGCTATTTATGCCTGGTCAGCTCTGACATTGTCAAATACATTTTGGACTAAGTGAGAGGAGCTATCTTTTCCCTAGCCTGAGTAAGTGAACTTCATCTTGTCTAAATCATTGTGTTATTGGTAGCTATGTTGCTAGTAGTAGTTTTGTCGTTGAGGTTGTTTGCCGGGTGCCAGGAATGCCGAGTGCCATTCCTCCTCCAAGCGGAAAGCAACAGTCCTAAAATGTTTCTGTTTCCGCCCGGTTTCGAAGCGGGGACCTTTCGCGTGTGGGGCGAACGTGATAACCACTACACTACAGAAACGCCATGCCAAAGACTCATGTGTGGTGCCAGCGGCTTTTGATCCTTGTAAGTAGTAATTGGTAAAGGCACTTGGCTTGAATTAGAGCTACAAGATAAAGGATACTCCCATGCGTACGCACAGAAACTGAAGAAATGAGCCACTACGACCCCAAAAGACTTGGAGGATGCGGGCATCGATGCCGCTACTTCTCGCATGCTAAGCGAGCGCTCTACCATCTGAGCTAATCCCCCAACTGATCCCTTGAGGTTGTTTGCCGGGTGCCAGGAATGCCGAGTGCCAGTCCTTTGCTCACCTGGTGCTTTCCATATTGCAAATGGACGGAAAACAGTTTAGGGAACTTGAAGCAAGTAGAATGTATTTGCTAGATTGTTCCTAGGAGGATCTTCAAACCCTGCTCCCACTGGAGAAGGCACTGGGAGGAACTTCAGACTCTGCTCCCATTGGAGGAGAAAGCACTATGGGCAACTTCAGACTCTGCTCCCATTGAAGAAGGCACTAGGAGGAAGTTCAGACTGCTCCAATGAGTTTTCAGAAGGAGGCGAGGAAAGAGGACACAGGGAATCAAGGGTATTGACAGAAGGACTTTTGGGATGTGTCAGGGTAACAGCACTGTACCCCATGGGTGAAAGGGGAAGAAGATGTTTCTGCCCCGTCTCGAACCGGGGACCTTTCGCGTGTTAGGCGAACGTGATAACCACTACACTACGGAAACTCTGAAAGCATGCTTTATACCAACTAGCTAGCTAATTCCAACGGCATGTCTCCTATAAAGCTATTCCCCTCCCCAAACTTGCTAACTTAAGTGAGAGGAACTATCTTTTCCCTAGCCTGAGAAGTGAACTTAATCTGGTTTAAATCATTGTGTTACTGGTAGCTGTGTTGCTAGTAGGAGTTGTTTTGTTGTTGAGGCTGTGTGGCCTGGAAGTTAGTTTCTATTGAAAGCAATTGTGTTTGAATGCTATTGCTGCCAATTTGCACTGGGAGGACTTTCAACTTTTCTCCAGCTATTTATGCCTGGTCAGCTATGACATTGTCAAATACATTTTGGACTAAGTGAGAGGAGCTATCTTTTCCCTAGCCTGAGTAAGTGAACTTCATCTTGTCTAAATCATTGTGTTATTGGTAGCTATGTTGCTAGTAGTAGTTTTGTCGTTGAGGTTGTTTGCCGGGTGCCAGGAATGCCGAGTGCCATTCCTCCTCCAAGCGGAAAGCAACAGTCCTAAAATGTTTCTGTTTCCACCCGGTTTCGAACCGGGGACCTTTCGCGTGTGGGGCGAGCGTGATAACCACTACACTACGGAAACGCCATGCCAAAGACTCATGTGTGGTGCCAGCGGCTTTTGATCCTTGTAAGTAGTAATTGGTAAAGGCACTTGGCTTGAATTAGAGCTACAAGATAAAGGATACTCCCATGCGTACGCACAGAAACTGAAGAAATGAGCCACTACGACCCCAAAAGACTTGGAGGATGCGGGCATCGATCCCGCTACTTCTCGCATGCTAAGCGAGCGCTCTACCATCTGAGCTAATCCCCCAACTGATCCCTTGAGGTTGTTTGCCGGGTGCCAGGAATGCCGAGTGCCAGTCCTTTGCTCACCTGGTGCTTTCCATATTGCAAATGGACGGAAAACAGTTTAGGGAACTTGAAGCAAGTAGAATGTATTTGCTAGATTGTTCCTAGGAGGATCTTCAAACCCTGCTCCCACTGGAGAAGGCACTAGGAGGAACTTCAGACTCTGCTCCCATTGGAGGAGAAAGCACTATGGGCAACTTCAGACTCTGCTCCCATTGAAGAAGGCACTAGGAGGAAGTTCAGACTGCTCCAATGAGTTTTCAGAAGGAGGCGAGGAAAGAGGACACAGGGAATCAAGGGTATTGACAGAAGGACTTTTAGGATGTGTCAGGGTAACAGCACTGTACCCCATGGGTGAAAGGGGAAGAAGATGTTTCCGCCCGGTCTCAAACCGGGGACCTTTCGCGTGTTAGGCGAACGTGATAACCACTACACTACGGAAACTCTGAAAGCATGCTTCATACCAACTAGCTAGCTAATTCCAACGGCATGTCTCCTATAAAGCTATTCCCCTCCCCAAACTTGCTAACTTAAGTGAGAGGAACTATCTTTTCCCTAGCCTGAGAAGTGAACTTAATCTGGTTTAAATCATTGTGTTACTGGTAGCTGTGTTGCTAGTAGGAGTTGTTTTGTTGTTGAGGCTGTGTGGCCTGGAAGTTAGTTTCTATTGAAAGCAATTGTGTTTGAATGCTATTGCTGCCAATTTGCACTGGGAGGACTTTCAACTTTTCTCCAGCTATTTATGCCTGGTCAGCTCTGACATTGTCAAATACATTTTGGACTAAGTGAGAGGAGCTATCTTTTCCCTAGTGAACTTCATCTTGTCTAAATCATTGTGTTATTGGTAGCTATGTTGCTAGTAGTAGTTTTGTCGTTGAGGTTGTTTGCCGGGTGCCATTCCTCCTCCAAGCGGAAAGCAACAGTCCTAAAATGTTTCTGTTTCCGCCCGGTTTCGAACCGGGGACCTTTCGCGTGTGAGGCGAACGTGATAACCACTACACTATGGAAACGCCATGCCAAAGACTCATGTGTGGTGCCAGCGGCTTTTGATCCTTGTAAGTGGTAATTGATAAAGGCACTTGGCTTGAATTAGAGCTACAAGATAAAGGATACTCCCATGCGTACGCACAGAAACTGAAGAAATGAGCCACTACGACCCCAAAAGACTTGGAGGATGCGGGCATCGATCCCGCTACTTCTCGCATGCTAAGCGAGCGCTCTACCATCTGAGCTAATCCCCCAACTGATCCCTTGAGGTTGTTTGCCGGGTGCCAGGAATGCCGAGTGCCAGTCCTTTGCTCACCTGGTGCTTTCCATATTGCAAATGGACGGAAAACAGTTTAGGGAACTTGAAGCAAGTAGAATGTATTTGCTAGATTGTTCCTAGGAGGATCTTCAAACCCTGCTCCCACTGGAGAAGGCACTAGGAGGAACTTCAGACTCTGCTCCCATTGGAGGAGAAAGCACTATGGGCAACTTCAGACTCTGCTCCCATTGAAGAAGGCACTAGGAGGAAGTTCAGACTGCTCCAATGAGTTTTCAGAAGGAGGCGAGGAAAGAGGACACAGGGAATCAAGGGTATTGACAGAAGGACTTTTAGGATGTGTCAGGGTAACAGCACTGTACCCCATGGGTGAAAGGGGAAGAAGATGTTTCCGCCCGGTCTCAAACCGGGGACCTTTCGCGTGTTAGGCGAACGTGATAACCACTACACTACGGAAACTCTGAAAGCATGCTTCATACCAACTAGCTAGCTAATTCCAACGGCATGTCTCCTATAAAGCTATTCCCCTCCCCAAACTTGCTAACTTAAGTGAGAGGAACTATCTTTTCCCTAGCCTGAGAAGTGAACTTAATCTGGTTTAAATCATTGTGTTACTGGTAGCTGTGTTGCTAGTAGGAGTTGTTTTGTTGTTGAGGCTGTGTGGCCTGGAAGTTAGTTTCTATTGAAAGCAATTGTGTTTGAATGCTATTGCTGCCAATTTGCACTGGGAGGACTTTCAACTTTTCTCCAGCTATTTATGCCTGGTCAGCTCTGACATTGTCAAATACATTTTGGACTAAGTGAGAGGAGCTATCTTTTCCCTAGTGAACTTCATCTTGTCTAAATCATTGTGTTATTGGTAGCTATGTTGCTAGTAGTAGTTTTGTCGTTGAGGTTGTTTGCCGGGTGCCATTCCTCCTCCAAGCGGAAAGCAACAGTCCTAAAATGTTTCTGTTTCCGCCCGGTTTCGAACCGGGGACCTTTCGCGTGTGAGGCGAACGTGATAACCACTACACTATGGAAACGCCATGCCAAAGACTCATGTGTGGTGCCAGCGGCTTTTGATCCTTGTAAGTGGTAATTGATAAAGGCACTTGGCTTGAATTAGAGCTACAAGATAAAGGATACTCCCATGCGTACGCACAGAAACTGAAGAAATGAGCCACTACGACCCCAAAAGACTTGGAGGATGCGGGCATCGATCCCGCTACTTCTCGCATGCTAAGCGAGCGCTCTACCATCTGAGCTAATCCCCCAACTGATCCCTTGAGGTTGTTTGCCGGGTGCCAGGAATGCCGAGTACCAGTCCTTTGCTCACCTGGTGCTTTCCATATTGCAAATGGACGGAAAACAGTTTAGGGAACTTGAAGCAAGTAGAATGTATTTGCTAGATTGTTCCTAGGAGGATCTTCAAACTCTGCTCCCACTGGAGAAGGCACTAGGAGGAACTTCAGACTCTGCTCCCATTGGAGGAGAAAGCACTATGGGCAACTTCAGACTCTGCTCCCATTGAAGAAGGCACTAGGACGAAGTTCAGACTGCTCCAATGAGTTTTCAGAAGGAGGCGAGGAAAGAGGACACAGGGAATCAAGGGTATTGACAGAAGGACTTTTGGGATGTGTCAGGGTAACAGCACTGTACCCCATGGGTGAAAGGGGAAGAAGATGTTTCCGCCCGGTCTCGAACCGCTGGAAAGGGGCAGAATACATTGCAATTAAACCAATGACATGGTGTCATGTCATGTTTTCTTTAATTAAATTAATTATTCATCATCAAAACATGTTGTGTTACATGAAAAATTGTCGTGAAAATGTGCGGTCCTCCACGCACACTCCCATGCGTACGCACAGAAACTGAAGAAATGAGCCACTACGACCCCAAAAGACTTGGAGGATGCGGGCATCGATCCCGCTACTTCTCGCATGCTAAGCGAGCGCTCTACCATCTGAGCTAATCCCCCAACTGAAACTGTTCACATGTCTTAACTGTACACATATTAACCTTCGTCCTGTACACATCACACAGTGTGGGGTCTGCAGGGAGACTATTTTCTACCACTGGTTTGCTAATAACAGATTTCCCACTCCTAATTGAACCCTCACTTCCTCACTAGTGGGAATTGAACCCGCAACATTTTCCATTCATTCCCTATTTTCCTGTCATCAAAGCATTGGTGGTTCAGTGGTAGAATTCTCGCCTGCCACGCGGGAGGCCAGGGTTCGATTCCCGGCCAATGCATGAGCACATTTTGAAAGGGTGCATCACTGCTAGGCATGACAACTGCACTGCCCTCAACCACAGTGTGGTGCGGATAGCTGAGCGCATCACTGGATGTCAGCTTCCCTCCATCCAGGACATATCCAACAAACGGTGTGTCAGTAAAGCCCAGAGTATCATCAAAGATCCCAACCAGTTTGTTTGAACCAATGCCGTCCAAACGGCGTAGCCTCTTCTATAGCATCAAGGCCAAAACTGCCTGTTCTCTAACAAAATGACTTTGTCCCTGGGTGGGCTTGAACCACCAACCTTTCAGTTAACAGCCAAACACGCAAACAGATTACAGAGACCTGCTGGTGCATGTTTGCATTCTTGTGTTTTTTGGGGTGGGGGTGGATTGTGTCCAATGAAATACGGAAAAGAAAAAACACCTTCCAGGAGGGCAAGTAGTGAGTAGCCCCTCCCTTCATGGGCTGAAGATAATCACCTCCCCAGAATGTTAGTTAGTTATTTCGATGGTAATACTTAGATCAGTGAACCTGAGTGAGTGACCCTGCCAGTCACAGCGTGGCTCCTGGATGGTGTTTTTATCCCAGTGACAGCACAGGCGCCGTGGCTTAGTTGGTTAAAGCGCCTGTCTAGTAAACAGGAGATCCTGAGTTCGAATCACAGCGTAGCCTATTGTGGGGGTAATGGTAGGACAGGTGATCGGAAGGTCCTGAGTTCAACTTCCATATGGGAACACCACCAGGAGTGTTCCCTTAAGTAAGGCACTTAGCCCTAAAGCCTGGTTCACACATAAAGATCTTCGAAATCTTAACAGATTTTTTATCTGAGAGACACACGAGGATAAACAATCATGAATTTAACAGTTTTGATTGTATTGTGTGTGGTGTGCTCCGATATTGCCAATACAGCACACCACATACATAAAGATCTGATCTACGACAGTCTAGAGTCTCGTTCCCCAAGACATTAATCTTGCGTGATCAGGGTAGTAGTACCCTGACTGACCTGTACGAGGCAGCCATGTGCGACAGGGCAAATAAATTGCCGAAGAATAAAAAGAAGAAGACACGTCAGTCAGCTGCTTCTTGATTGGCTACATTCCATTCCACGTCACAATCGGGAGTCGCCCACCCACACACAAGAGGATCTTTGATCGTAAATATTGAACACGTTTAATATTTACGATCGTCGGCCCGACCATTTTCCGAGCAGATTGTTGGGAGAAATTGGCTCTTAACACACCTCACACCACAGTTTAATCTTTAGAGCCATCCGATAACTGGGCGTTTGCTGTCCTTGGTCGGGCCAAAATCGGTCAGATTATCTTTATATGTGTACCAGCCTTAAATTACTCCAGGGAGAATATCCCTGTAATCTCTCATTTGAATTCGCTTTGGATAAAAGTTTCTGTAAAAAGGGTCCTACAAACATGTTGCTGCAGTTCTCTGTGGCGCATTTGGTTAGCGCGTTCGGCTGTTAACCGAAAGGTTGGTGGTTCAAGCCCACCCAGGGACGAATGCCATTTTAAGCTGAACTCAAGGAGCTGGTGGTGGACTTCAGGAAGAATCGTCGGGAACGTTATTTACAATACAATACTTTGATCACTGAAACTTAGTGAGTGACCCTGCCAAATGTATTATTTAAAATGATGCCTTGTTCATGTCTCTTAACTTCCTCGCTCTCTCAGAGACCTGGATTACACCAGAAAACACAGCTACACCAGCAGCCCTCTCTGGCGCCTACTCCCTTTCTCATTCCCCTAGACCAGTGGTTCTCAAACCTCTCCTCTGGGACCCCCAGCCGCTCCACATATCTGATCTGTTCCACCACCAGCACACCTGATTCAACTAATCAAGCACTTCAAATATGTGGAGCGGCCAGGGGTCCCCGAGGAGAGGTTTTGAGAACCACTAACCTAGAACCTCTGGTCGCCTGCCTTAAATAAATGTATTTAAGTCGCTGCTAAAAATATCATGTCCAAAGTGGTTTAGCATTACCATAGCAACTCAATGGGGAAAGAAAAACATATCTCTCCCCGTCGGGGAATTGAACCCCGGTCTCCCGCGTGACAGGCGGGGATACTGACCACTATACTAACGAGGAGGTGGTATATGAGTTGTCGGTTCGATTCCCGCCCAATGCACACTTTTTGCAACAGTCCTTTGCTCACCTGGTGCTTTACATATAAGAAAATGGATGGAAAACGGTGAAGGGCACTTGAAGTAAGTAGAACGTATTTGCTGGATTGTTCCTAGGAGGAACTTCAAACTCTGCTGCCATTGGAGGAGAAGGCACTTGGCTTGAATTTGAGCTATAAGATAAAGGCACTTCTCCCCGTCGGGGAATTGAACCCCGGTCTCCCGCGTGACAGGCGGGGATACTGACCACTATACTAACGAGGAGGTGGTACAAGATTCGTGGGTTCGATTCCCGGCCAATGAACAAATACTTTTTGCACCAGTCCTTTGCTCACCTAGTGCTTTCCATATTGCAAATGGCTGGAAAACAGTTTAGGGAACTTGAAGCAAGTAGAAAGTATTTGCTAGATTGTTCCTAGGAGGATCTTCAAACTCTGCTCCCACTGGAGAAGGCACTAGGAGGAACTTCAGACTCTGCTCCCATTGGAGGAGAAAGCACTATGGGCAACTTCAGACTCTGCTCCCATTGAAGAAGGCACTAGGAGGAAGTTCAGACTGCTCCAATGAGTTTTCAGAAGGAGGCGAGGAAAGAGGACACAGGGAATCAAGGGTATTGACAGAAGGTGTTTTGGGATGTGTCAGGGTAACAGCACTGTACCCCATGGGTGAAAGGGGAAGAAAATGTTTCCGCCCGGTCTCGAACCGCTGGAGAGGGGCAGAATACATTGCAATTAAACCAATGACATGGTGTCATGTCATGTTTTCTTTAATGAAATTAATTATTCATCAGCAAAACATTTTGTGTTACATGAAACATTTAATTGATTAAGACTTTAAAAAAGAAAATATTTTTGACAGTAATGTCCTCAGGTGGATTCGAACCCGCGGCTGAAAAGACGGCAAGAAAGGGTCAATAAAAGGTCAAATCTCCGTTACGGGAATACTCGACTGGCCCAACCTGCTGTGCTATCGAAGAATTCCTAACCCAAACGAACTAATCTCCATTCCGGCCCCCCCCTGCTCGACCTACAAGGCCGTCTGCAGAAAACTTGCCAAGAAGATTCACATGCAAAACCCTAACCCTTCTACACCCCCCCCCCTCCCCATCCCTCATGGACACCTGTTGTTGACTTTTGACTGGCCAGATCAAGGTGTTATCGCGATGACACTCTGCAGTCGCCGAGATTGGATTTCCGTCAGGGACTCACAAACATGGACATGCACCTGCACCCCCAGGTGTTTTCTATTGTAAAGTGCTTTGAGTTGCATTTCATGTACGAAAGACACTATATAAATAAAGTTTTACTTACTTACTAATTACTATCTATGAAGAAAAACAGGCATGGGACTTTGCCGTGCATACTATTTGATAAATCTGAATGTTGGTGTTGCTGAATGTTCTTGCTTGTCTACGTACGCAAGCGTTTTACGTCAGTTCTACACAAAGCTTTATAACTGAGGCCCCTGGTGCTTCCAGGATGCTACGTCTATAGCTAACTATTTTCTACCACTGGTTTGCTAATAACACATTTCCCACTCCTAGTGGGAATTGAACCCTCACTTCCTCACTAGTGGGAATTGAACAAGCAAGTTTTTTGGATTCATTCCCTACATACTCTGTCATCAAAGCATTGGTGGTTCAGTGGTAGAATTCTCGCCTGCCACGCGGGAGGCCCGGGTTCGATTCCCGGCCAATGCATGAGCACGTTTTGAATGGGTGCATCACTACCAGGACACATACAGCAGACGGTGTGTTAGCAAAGCCCGGAGGATCATCAAAGATCCCAGTCACCCCAACCAGTCTGTCTGAACCGATACCGTCCAAACGGCATAGCCTCTTCCGGAGGCTCAAGGCCAAAACTCTGCCTGTTCTCGAACAAAATCACTTTGTCCCTGGGTGGGCTCACAATGTGCCCTCCTGGATGGTGTTTTTTCATGTCCCCCTCCGTAGGCGCCGTGGCTTAGTTGGTTAAAGCGCCTGTCTAGTAAACAGGAGATCCTGAGTTCGAATCTCAGCGGAGCCTTTTGTGGGGGTAGTGGTAGGACCGGTGATCGGAAGGTCCTGAGTTCAACTTCCATATGGGAAACCACCACTTGTGTTCCCTTGAGTAAGGCACTTAGCCCTACTCCAGGGAGAATGTCCCTTAAATTATCATTCGCTTTGAATAAAAGTATCTGTTAAATGTAAAATGTCTTCCGCATTTGAACCCAACCCTCCCAAAAAAAGGGTCCAACAAATGTACTCGTACAAGTCTCTGTGGCGCAATTGGTTAGCGCGTTCGGCTGTTAACCGGAAGGTTGGTGGTTCAAGCCCACCCACGGAAGAATGCTTTTTAAGTTGAACTCAAGCAGCTGGTGCTGGACTTCAGGAAGAATAGTCCGGAACAGGACCCCATTACCGTCAATGGGTCTGCCGTTGAGTAGGGAAGCAGCTTCAAGTTCCTAGGTGTTGTCACCTGGGACGTGCACATCAAACAGGTGGTGAAAAAGGCCCAGCAGCACCTTAGGTGACTTAAGAAGTTTGGCGTGGGGACAAAGATCCCTTACAGAGGCAAGATCCCAGTCACCCCAAACAGTCTGTTTGAACCGATGCCGTCCAAACGGTGTAGCCTCTTCTGGAGCATCAAGGCCAAAACTCTGCCTGTTCTCTAACAAAATCACTTTGTCCTTGGGTGGGCTCACAACATGCCCTCCCGGCTGGTGTTTTTTGTTATCACTCTGTAGGCGCCGTGGCTTAGTTGGTTAAAGCGCCTGTCTAGTAAACAGGAGTTCCTGAGTTCAAATCTCAGCGGAGCCTTTTGTGGGGGTAGTGGTAGGACCGGTCATCGGAAGGTCCTGAGTTCTACTCACACCTGGGAAACCACCACTTGTGTTCCCTTGAGTAAGGCACTTAGCCCTAAGTTACTCCAGGGAGAATGTCCCTTAAATTGTCATTCGCTTTGAATAAAAGTCTTTGTTAAATGTAAAAAGTCTTCCGCATTTGAACCCAACCCCCCGCAAAAAAGGGTCCAACAAATATACCCGTACAAGTCTCTGTGGCCCAACTGGTTACCACGTTCGGCTGTTAACCGGAAGGTTGGTGGTTCAAGCCCACCCAGGGACGAATGCTTTTTAAGTTGAACTCAAGCAGCTGGTGGTGGACTTCAGGAAGAATAGTCGGGAACAGGACCCCATTACCATCAATGGGTCTGCCGTAGAGAAGGGAAGCAGCTTCAAGTTCCTAGGTGTTGTAACCTGGGACGTGCACATCAAACAGGTGGTGAAAAAGCCCCAGCAGCACCTCAGGTGACTTAAGAAGTTTGGCGTGGGGACAAAGATCCCTTACAGAGGCAAGATCTCAGTCACCCCAACCAGTCTGTTTGAACCGATGCCGTCCAAACGGAGTAGCCTCTTCTGCAGCATCAAGGCCAAAACTCTACCTGTTCTCTAACAAAATCACTTTGTCCTTGGGTGGGCTCACAACATGCTCTCCCGGCTGGTGTTTTTTCTTATCACTGTGTAGGCGCCGTGGCTTAGTTGGTTAAAGCGCCTGTCTAGTAAACAGGAGATCCTGAGTTCGAATCTCAGCGGAGCCTTTTGTGGGGGTAGTGGTAGGACCGGTGATCGGAAGGTCCTGAGTTCAACTCACACCTGGGAAACCACCACTTGGGTTCCCTTGAGTAGGGCACTTAGCCCTAAGTTACTCCAGGGAGAATGTCCCTTAAATTGTAATTCGCTTTGAATAAAAGTATCTGTTAAATGTAAAATGTCTTCCGCATTTGAACCCAACCCTCCCAAAAAAAGGGTCCAACAAATGTACTCGTACAAGTCTCTGTGGCGCAATTGGTTAGCGCGTTCGGCTGTTAACCGGAAGGTTGGTGGTTCAAGCCCACCCAGGGACGAATGCTTTTTAAGTTGAACTCAAGCAGCTGGTGCTGGACTTCAGGAAGAATAGTCGGGAACAGGACCCCATTACCGTCAATGGGTCTGCCGTAGAGAACGGAAGCAGCTTCAAGTTCCTAGGTGTTGTCACCTGGGACGTGCACATCAAACAGGTGGTGAAAAAGGCCCAGCAGCACCTCAGGTGACTTAAGAAGTTTGATTTGGGGACAAAGATCCCTTACAGAGGCAAGATCCCAGTCACCCCAACCAGTCTGTTTGAACCGATGCCGTCCAAACGGTGTAGCCTCTTCTGCAGCTTCAAGGCCAAAACTCTGCCTGTTCTCTAACAAAATCACTTTGTCCTTGGGTGGGCTCACAACATGCCCTCCCGGCTGGTGTTTTTTCTTATCACTGTGTAGGCGCCGTGGCTTAGTTGGTTAAAGCGCCTGTCTAGTAAACAGGAGATCCTGAGTTCGAATCTCAGCGGAGCCTTTTGTGGGGGTAGTGGTAGGACCGAGGATCGGAAGGTCCTGAGTTCAACTCACACCTGGGAAACCACCACTTGTGTTCCCTTGAGTAAGGCACTTAGCCCTAAGTTACTCCAGGGAGAATGTCCCTTAAATTGTAATTCGCTTTGAATAAAAGTGTCTGTTAAATGTAAAATGTCTTCCGCATTTGAACCCAACCCCCCGCAAAAAAGGGTCCAACAAGTGTACCCGTACAAGTCTCTGTGGCGCAATTGGTTAGCGCGTTCGGCTGTTAACCGGAAGGTTGGTGGTTCAAGCCCACCCAGGGACGAATGCTTTTTAAGTTGAACTCAAGCAGCTGGTGGTGGACTTCAGGAAGAATAGTCGGGAACAGGACCCCATTACCATCAATGGGTCTGCCGTAGAGAAGGGAAGCAGCTTCAAGTTCCTAGGTGTTGTCACCTGGGACGTGCACATCAAACAGGTGGTGAAAAAGGCCCAGCAGCACCTCAGGTGACTTAAGAAGTTTAGCGTGGGGACCTAAACTAAAAAAAGTTTAGGGAACTTGAAGCAAGTTTTTTGCTAGATTGTTCCTAGGAGGATCTTCAAACTCTGCTCCCACTGGAGAAGGCACTAGGAGGAACGTCAGACTCTGCTCCCATTGGAGGAGAAAGCACTATGGGCAACTTCAGACTCTGCTCCCATTGAAGAAGGCACTAGGAGGAAGTTCAGACTGCTCCAATGAGTTTTCAGAAGGAGGCGAGGAAAGAGGACACAGGGAATCAAGGGTATTGACAGAAGGACTTGTGGGATGTGTCAGGGTAACAGCACTGTACCCCATGGGTGAAAGGGGAAGAAAATGTTTCCGCCCGGTCTCGAACCGGGGACCTTTCGCGTGTTAGGCGAACGTGATAACCACTACACTACGGAAACTCTGAAAGCAAGCTTTATACCAACTAGCTAGCTAATTCCAACGGCATGTCTCCTATAAAGCTATTCCCCTCCCCAAACTTGCTAACTTAAGTGAGAGGAGCTATCTTATCCCTAGCCTGAGAAGTGAACTTAATCTTGTTTAAATCATTGTGTTACTGGTAGCTGTGTAGCTAGTAGGAGTTGTTTTGTTGTTGAGGCTGTGTGGCCTGGAAGTTAGTTTCTATTGAAAGCAATTGTGTTTGAATGCTATTGCTGCTAATTTGCACTGGGAGGACTTTCAACTTTTCCAGCTATTTATGCCTGGTCAGCTCTGACATTGTCAAATACATTTTGGACTAAGTGTGAGGAGCTATCTTTTCCCTAGCCTGAGTAAGTGAACTTCATCTTGTCTAAATCATTGTGTTATTGATAGCTATGTTGCTAGTAGTAGTTTTGTCGTTGAGGTTGTTTGCCGGGTGCCAGGAATGCCGAGTGCCATTCCTCCTCCAAGCGGAAAGCAACAGTCATAAAATGCTACTGTTTCCGCCCGGTTTCGAACCGGGGACCTTTCACGTGTGAGGCGAACGTGATAACCACTACACTACGGAAACGCCATGCCAAAGACGAATGTGTGGTGCGAGCGGCTTTTGATCTTTGTAAGTGGTAATTGATAAAGGCACTTGGCTTGAATTAGAGCTACAAGATAAAGGAAACTCTCCCCATCGGGGAATTGAACCCCGGTCTCCCGCGTGACAGGTGGGGATACTGACCACTATACTAACGAGGAGGTGGTATATAATGTGTTGTCGGTTCGATTCCTGCCCAATGCACACTTTTTGCAACAGTCCTTTGCTCACCTGGTGCTTTACATATAAGAAAATGGAAGGAAAACGGTGCAGGGCACTTGAAGTAAGTAGAACGTATTTGCTGGATTGTTCCTAGGAGGAACTTCAAACTCTGCTGCCATTGGAGAAAAAAGGCACTTGGCTTGAATTTGAGCTATAAGATAAAGGCACTTCTCCCCGTCGGGGAATTGAACCCCGGTCTCCCGCGTGACAGGCGGGGATACTGACCACTATACTAACGAGGAGGTGGTACAAGAATTGTGGGTTCGATTCTCGGCCAATGAACAAATACTTTTTGCACCAGTCCTTTGCTCACCTGGTGCTTTCCATATTGCAAATGGACGGAAAACAGTTTAGGGAACTTGAAGCAAGTAGAACGTATTTGCTAGATTGTTCCTAGGAGGATCTTCAAACTCTGCTCCCACTGGAGAAGGCACTAGGAGGAACTTCAGACTCTGCTCCCATTGGAGGAGAAAGCACTATGGGCAACTTCAGACTCTGCTCCCATTGAAGAAGGCACTAGGAGGAAGTTCAGACTGCTCCAATGAGTTTTCAGAAGGAGGTGAGGAAAGAGGACACAGGGAATCAAGGGTATTGACAGAAGGACTTGTGGGATGTGTCAGGGTAACAGGCTCACTGTACCCCATGGGTGAAAGGGGAAGAAAATGTTTCCGCCCGGTCTCGAATCGGGGACCTTTCGCGTGTTAGGCGAACGTGATAACCACTACAATACGGAAACTCTGAAAGCATGCTTTATACCAACTAGCTAGCTAATTCCAACGGCATGTCTCCTATAAAGCTATTCCCCTCCCCAAACTTGCTTAAGTGAGAGGAGCTATCTTATCCCTAGCCTGAGAAGTGAACTCAATCTTGTTTAAATCATTGTGTTACTGGTAGCTGTGTTGCTAGTAGGAGTTGTTTTGTTGTTGAGGCTGTGTGGCCTGGAAGTTAGTTTCTATTGAAAGCAATTGTGTTTGAATGCTATTGCTGCTAATTTGCACTGGGAGGACTTTCAACTTTTCCAGCTATTTATGCCTGGTCAGCTCTGACATTGTCAAATACATTTTGGACTAAGTGAGAGGAGCTATCTTTTCCCTAGCCTGAGTAAGTGAACTTCATCTTGTCTAAATCATTGTGTTATTGATAGCTATGTTGCTAGTAGTAGTTTTGTCGTTGAGGTTGTTTGCCGGGTGCCAGGAATGCCGAGTGCCATTCCTCCTCCAAGCGGAAAGCAACAGTCATAAAATGCTACTGTTTCCGCCCGGTTTCAAAACGGGGACCTTTCGCGTGTGAGGCGAACGTGATAACCACTACACTACGGAAACTCTGAAAGCATGCAAAGACGAATGTGTGGTGCCAGCGGCTTTTGATCCTTTTAAGTGGTAATTGATAAAGGCACTTGGCTTGGCTTAAAGCTTGGCTTTTACTTGGCTGTAAAAAATTTTTTTTTTTTTAACAGTTTGTAAAACTTTTGTAAAACTTTTTTTTTTTTGCTGTAAAACTTAAAATCTTAAAGTAAAACTTTACTTGGCTTAAGGTTTGGCCAAAGTTGGCTTGGCTTAAAGTTTGCACCAAGTCCGTCACGTGGGAGGGAGGATAGCGCTAGCACTAATGGTGCTAAATGGATATCACTAGTCAGTAAGTAGCGGCACCCCTGACCGTAACACCTGCATAGTTACTTCGAAAACAGTTTAAAGTTATTTAAACAGCAGCAGAGTTTAGCAGACAGGAAGATTAGTTAGCTCGCACATCATGTGACTTGGATGAGGACCCCCTCCCCCAACCTCCCCAAGTCTTCTTTTTTTTGTGCAGATCTACACGTTTCACATGGGTGAGCTATTTTCAGGGAAAAACGGCTAATTTAAGTTAATAATTTAAGTTAAGTTATTCAAGTTTGCACCAAGTCCGTCACATGGGAGGGTCTCTCCGATGGCACCATTTCGGTCACCATCCCACTACTCCCCTGGGGAAGAAGAATGTGGTGAACCCCGGGGTAGAGTAACTCGCCCCTGCGGCTAACCAACCGTACACAGGGAAGTTACACTACCCCTCCGTTCGGGAGAGCGTTCTCCCCGTGAAAGATAGAGAGAATGATGAAAACAAAACTGTCATTATGACTAACCTAAAACTTTTTACTATTTAACTTTTACATAATCAATTTACGTTATTAAGTTATTTTAAGGCAATTGACTGACATTCATTCTGACAATTTTAGACTAGCTTGTCCGTTACCAGGTAAGATATTATAATTATATATTAATATAATATATGTTGTAATATACGTCATTGTTAGCTCTGTAATGCTATTATTAAGTACTTGGTATCGGTACTCGGTATCAGCAAGTACCCAAATGTAAGTACTTGTATTTGGTCTGAAAAAAAATGCTATGGGTGCATCCCTAGCCTAAAAACTATTTCTGTATTACAATGTCATTGTTTTTATTGTAAGAATGTTACAAATCCCTTACTGCCCCTTTCTTGAGTGCGGGACTGACTTCATCGTTTAAGAATGGATACAACTCTTCATCCACATCGCCATCGACACCATCATCTTTACATCTGCATATAATGGCAATATGAAGTTAATTAAAAATGTAGTGCTCTCAGAAATGTTTTGTTTTTTAACTGTCAGTGACATCTTCTGGCTGATGTAAGAATTGCATGTCACCAACTGGACATGCTGACAAATTAATATCATTGTTAAAATCCATTGTTGTCATTACCACGACCTTGCACTTAACAGGACAAAACAAGCCAAGGTTTACCAGGCCACCCAAAGAACAAATACAAGTCTCCAAGTGGCTTGGCTTTATTCCAAGTGGCTTGATGGCCGTGTTGAAAGACTACATGACTGACTGGTTTATTTAATCTTTTTGATACCTAAAATTGTAGAAGGAAAGTCAGTGTGAAGGACAAGAGTATCATCATCAAAAACAAACTTCAGCAAATGACACATAGGCGTTTAACTCACCTCAACTCTGTAATTGGAAGGTGGGTGGTGAAAGGTGACTATTGATAATCTTCTGGATTCTAAGCTGTGGTTTTCTTTGTCTTTTTCTTTTGTATTACATTGCGGATAGCCTAGTGATATTTGTTATTTTTTAAATGTTGTGTTGTTTCAGTGTTAAGAATGGAAAATGATGTTTATTTATTTATTTTGTGTTTTGTGACAGGTACTTTTTGTTATTAGTTATTAGTTTATATTTTGTATTTTTAAATCATGTTCAAAATAAAGATTAATTCATTCATTCATTATTTGCTTCTTGACCACACGTCAACTTAGACGACAACATCTGCCGAAAACACCAATAAGCCACACTAAAAGTTGAGATGCCAAAGACAGTCTTCTAATGCTAAATCATGTTGGTAATACAGTTAGACATCAAATGAAAGTTATGTCTCAGTGTCGGACTAGTACATCATCATTCTGGCTTACCTTTAAGGACGGCAGCAGAGTTGCTGTTTGCGGTCTTCTCATTCAGGTTCACCTGTAACCATAAACATGGTAATAATTACTGTGCTTGCAAAGCAACTCCACTGATATCTTTCTATTTTCTATGCTACTCCTCCCTCAGCTTTTATGCAAAAAATACCATTTCAACTTGATAACTTTCAGAGGTCTAACTTGAGTTGCTTGAATCAACTTTTTGATAATCATTATTATTTATAACATATATTATAACCACTTACGTGCACATTTTAACAGAGGTGTATGGTGACCACACACTCCAAATCAAGTTTAAAGGTGCAAAAAAACCTCCAAAAGTGATCTACACGATTCACATGGTCATGGATGATGTTATTTTCTTCAACGAATGTTATCGAATCTCACATGAGAGCAGAAACACAAGCAATACAGTAAAAGGTTCTTATTGTAATGAGGTACAACATTCGTTCTACTGTCATTAAGTTGTTAAGGAGTTGTTAAGAAGTGCGCAGTTGACTGATCAAACTGAGCTAGTTAACAGAGTTCGCGTTAGCCGCGGATGCTAACGCGATAGTTAGCTAGGTATTGGACTATGTCAGTGTTGTATCTCTGCAAACAATTCAATTGCATTGTTTTCCACACGTTAGATGGGGAAGAAGGGACCACCTGAAACATTTCTCATCACTGTTGTTGATCAAACGACGTGATTGCGCCTACCTGCACATGTGATTGTCTGCTCCACACCAGCTCGCAACACAGCTACCACGAGACATGACGCAGCAGGGAGAACAGACTCCACACACTCGCTAGCAGGATTCATTTGGATCAACTATTCCGTTTTAGTGGAGCCACTCTGGTTTTGCATTAGTTACACAATTGTACAGATTCAATAACAATAGGCTAGGTGCACGACCTCCACTCCTTCCTGAAAGGCACCTTGCATGAACATATCCTGTCTCACTCTATTGGTTTAATTGATTAATCAGCTGTGCACTGTGTGTTCCAACAGTTTACCGCACAGCTGATTAATCAATTAAACCAATAGAGTGAGACAGTTATGTTCATGCAAGGTGCCTTTCAGGAAGTAGTGGAGGTCGTGCACCTAGCCTATTGTATTCCATACCTAGGATTTATATTTCACCAAGATTATTTACCTGCGTCATGACACTGTAAACGAAAGCACCTCCGGTCGATCACTTTGGATGGGTGGAGACTGGGGGCGGGACTTGTAGTCAACTAACCCGCAGCGATAGGCCGATATATATATACAGAAGAATATTGCAGGGGATTTTGGCAAAAAGAATTGGGCCGCTACCCACACGTTTAGCTGCGTTACTCATTCCACGAATGCATGATCCTTACAAGTTGTACCTCGTTGTAAAGGTGACTAAGCAGGCTTTCCAAGGATATAAAATACAATACCAATTGGTATTATTAAAGGGGTGGAAGAATCGACTGAAATAACGTTTCCAAACTTTTTTTTAGGAGTTTAGATACGAGTGCTGCGGTGTCTTGCTGGTAGTCAAACATTATGTACCGTATTTATACAGCATATGGATGTTACGTGCCTGTTACTTGCCACGTTCAGTTCTAGTAGATCTAGTAGTTCTAGTAGATCGCGCAACCAGGGAAATGCCGACATGTGTTAACAGGAGCAAGACACAAATCTACCGGCATTTGGCTCATGAGTGAATGGCGAAAATGCCTGGACGGCACATCTTGGGATTCCACGGAAATTATAAGGAACTATGTGTGAAAGAGGCTTAAATGTTGAAATAACAGTAATACCACGTTCGTTGTAAAATTACATAAGGGATAAAAAGGGGGGATGGCAGTTTTAGAAGGGGGATGATGAAGCGCGCTGGACTGAGGAAGGTCAGGGGTCACCAACACGGTGCCCGCGGGCACCAAGTTGCCCCCAAAGACCACTTGAGTCGCCCGCAGGCCTGTTCTAAAAATAGCACAACTGACTAGTGAGCTGCGTCTAACATGTATATATTATTTATTCTATAATTTATATATATTTTATTCTGTTGCTTTTTTAATCACACTTGCATTCATATAGATTTAAAAATGACAATATCTTAATGTTTATTATACATAAGTTTAGATACGTTTAGGTGAACTCTGACCTACTCTAGTTCTAACGTCAGTATTGTGCGCGTGACAAGTGGAGAGTAAGTTGGCGGGCGCAGCAAAGATGGGCGCTTAATGCAGTTTATTACCCCAAAAACATAAAAAAGAAAGAAAACGTATCACTTTCACAACGAATGGGAGGAGGAGTTCTTTTTTACGACTGTGAAAGAAACCTGCGTGTGTCTCATTTGCGGCAAAATCCACGGCAAAGCGGCACAATGTGGAGAGACACTTCACTACCTGTCACAAAAGCTACCATGCTAACTACCCACCAGGGAGCGCACTACGGGCAGAAAAAGCCCGCGAGCTAAAGGCAGCTTTGAGTAAGAAACAGTCTTTTTTCACGAGGCCGGCGAAAAAGTCACAAAAAGCAACCGAAGCCTCGTTTAGAGCTACACGTTTTCTGATCAAGAAGAAGAAGGCATTTTCAGATGAAGAAGTTGTCAAAGAAGCAATGCTTATAATTGCTAACACTGTACTAAAAGACGAGAAAAATGGAACCGATCTAATCTCCACTCTCTCCGACGTCCAACTGGGGGCATCTACGATGGCTAGACGAGTGTCAGCAATGTCTGGTAACTTGGCCGATCAGCTGGACCAAGATCTGGCTAAGTGCAGCTGGTTTAGCATCCAGTGCGACGAGTCCGTGGACAGCAGCAGTACAGCGCAGCTGTTGGTTTTAATCCGGATGGTGTTTGAAGATTTCTCCACAAGAGAAGAACTCCTGACACTACTGCCCTTAAAGACAACTACGAGGGGAGGTGACATTTATAACACGGTGAAGGAGTTTTTCGTGCAGAAAAAGGTACCGTTGGAAAAGCTGGTAGCGGTGACTACAGACAGGGCTCCTGCTAGGATCGGCCGACATACAGGTTTCATCGCTCACTGTAAAGGTGACCCAGACTTCCCCAAATTTCTGCATTACCACTGCATTACCTCCCCTCGAACAGGAGGTACAGGACCCCGGCCGCTAAGACAAACAGACTGAAGAACAGCTTCTACCACAGGGCCGTCAAGGCCCTGAACACAGAAAAGGCCTAAGTTCTGGGCCCAGGACAGTCCGGACGGATTGTATGGCAGCTAGTGCTGAGGCACAAACATGTACATTTTCAAGCCTGCAAACTGTGTCACTTTAAAATAATGTGAAAAAATACTTTTTGTGCAATATGACAACCCTAGTTGACTATCTGTGCAGTATAGTACAGTGGATTGTGTACATAGCCTTTATTGATGTAAACCAGCTCCTTACCTTCTTGTGATCTTATGCATCTATGCTTTTTCTAAAATGTGTTTTCTTTTCCTTTCCTAACACCAGGGGAGCCACCCCTCCTAAATTTCGTTGTTTGGTACCTGTACTGTAGCAATGACAAATAAAGTCCATTCCATTCCATTCCATTCCATTCCATTCCATTATTCACCAGCAGGCGTTATGTGCAAAAGTGATCGGCTTTGGGCACGTGATGACTCCCGTTGTGAAAATCATAAACAACATCCGCTCCAAAGCAAAACAGCACAGGATTTTCAAGGTGCTATTGGAGGAGATGTCAGCTGAATATGGTGACCTGCTGCTACACACAGAAATCCGATGGCTCAGCAGAGGACGAGTTTTACTTCGCTTTTGTGAATGAATGAATGAATGAATGAATGGTCTTTATTGTCATTGCTACAGTACAGGTACCAAACAACGAAATTTAGGAGGGGTGGCTCCCCTGGTGTTAGGAAAGAAAAAAAACACTTTTAAAAAAAATCACAAGAAGGGAAGGAGCTGGTTTACATAAATAAAGGCTATGTACACCAGGGTTTCCGTTAACCGGTAATTACCGGTCTTTGTCCGGTAAAATTAGTTGAAGTCCGACAAATTGAAAACTCGTCGGACATAAATGTCCGGTGAAAATAATTCCCTCTTACCATTTTCAGCTGAGCACCAAACACACACACACAACACTGCCCGAGAGAGAAGGACCCGCCCCCTTTAGTTAGCCTATAGGCTATAGGCTAACTAAAGGGGGCGGGTCCTTCTCTCTCCGGCAGTGTTGTGTGTGTGTTTGGTGCTCAGCTGAAAATGGTGTCCCGAAGCGGAGCGCTTTAACTTTATCGCACAATAACAAGGATAACAAACGAAACGGACAACATTTACACTAAGATGGAGACAAACTTCAGCGATATGATCTAACAGCCGGTCTTCAGGACGACATACAGACCCGTATGAGCTTACAGGGCTATCCCCTATCTATCTGAGAAAAGGCATAGCCTAGGCTGTAACATCGAACGGAAATTAGCCTATACGCATTGCAAGTTAATTTAAAGCCTATTTATTTTCAAAGAGTTTTATTCTATTTTATTTTATCTGATAAAAGGCATATGAACGGAAATTAGGCTAGCCGTGTCACGCCAGAAGCCTACATGCTTGCACTGTTACTGTTCAATAAAATGTTATACATCTAGACATTGTGGTATTTCTTTATATACGTATCCCAGACTGCCTATCAATTGTTTCTCAATAAACAGTTATGTTCTCCCCATTGTCATACTCCCGAGCTAAACGAAATGCCTTCCCAACCAGCGAGACCTGGTTATAGAAATGACGTTGTTTTATTGATTTAAAAAAAAGGGTAAAACTGGAAAGAGAAAATAGAAAACTCACATTAATCCCAAACAATTTAACAAACTTCAGTTAACGTAATGTGGAGTCCGTTCATTGATCGATGCTGTCTGTTCAGTTCCCAGTGAGGCGCCCGTTCAGCGCTGGACCCGTTCAGCGCTGGATTTGACGCATGGCATAGCGCGCATGCGTCAAATCATGTTATATTATTATATATTATATAGCTCGCATCTAATCGTATCGGATGAGAAATAGACATTAAATGGCATATATAGGCCGGTACACAACAGTAATCACCGCGACAAACAGCTATATTAGATTTGAAAAAAAAGAATATGATTTTGCTTTTTTTTTTTTTTATTATATTTTAATATGATGACCGGAATATATCACGTTTGTCCGGTAAATCGAATTCTTCCCGGACACGATGTCCGACGGCAAATTTTTCTAACGGAAACCCTGATGTACACTATCCACTGTACTATACTGTACAGATAGACGACTAGGGTTGTCATATTGCACAATAGTGTTATTGCACATTTATTTAAAGTGTCGCAGTTTGCAGGCTTGAAATGTACATATTTGTGCCTCAGCACTACACCTGATTTTTTCAGTCCAGCAGCTGCCATCAATCCGTCCAGACTGTCCAGGGCCCAGAACCTAGGTCTTTGCTGTGTTCAGGGCCTGGACGGCCCTGTGGTAGAAGCTGTTCTTCAGTCTGTTTGTCCTTGCGGCCAAGGTCCTGAACCGCCTTTTCGAGGGCAGCCGGGTAAAGTGTTCGTACCCAGGGTGGGTAGGGTCCCTGGAGATCTTGGAGGCCTTCCTGAGACAGCGTATGTTGTACAGCTCTTCCAGAGAGGGGAGGGGGGCGCCGGTGATCTTCTGTGCTGTTCTCACGACTCTCTGTAGCGCATTTCTCTCCGCGGTAGTGCAGCTGGAGAACCAGTTGCAGATGCCGTAGGTGAGGATGCTCTCCACTGCGCCGCGGTAGAAGGTCACCAGTATCTCCTGCTTGCTGTGTTCCTTCCTGAGGACTCTCAGGATGTATAGCCGCTGTTGTGCCTTCTTGATGGTGTCTTTTGTGTTGTCCTTCCAGGTCAGGTCATCCCGCATGTGCATCCCCAGGAATCGGAGGGTTGAGACTCTCTCCACGCTCTCTCCGTCGATGAGCAGGGGCTGGATCTCGGACTTTTTCCTCCTGAAGTCTACGATGATTTCCTGGGTCTTTGACTTGTTCAGCAGCAGGTTGTTAACCTTGCACAGCTTGCTCAGTTGCTCTACCTCATCCCTGTACGCCGCCTCGTCCCCCCCCGAGATGCTTCCCACCACGGTGGTGTCGTCTGCAAACTTTACGATGGAGTTGCTGGGGTGGACGGGGGTGAAGTCGTAGGTGTAGAGGTTGTAGAGGATGGGGCTTAGCACGCAGCTCTGGGGGGACCCAGTGCTGAGTCTGAGGGCTGTGGAGGTGTGGGGGCCCACCCGCACCCTCTGGGGGCGGTCGGTCAGGAAGTCCTTGATCCATGCACATATAGAGTGTGGTAGACCCAGGTCTAGTAGTTTGGTCACTAGCCTGTCTGGAAATCACTGGCCGGGAATCGAACCCCGCAACGGAGCCTCAGGTTGGGAGAAGTGTCCGCCCTGAAAGGCCTAAAGAAGGGACTTTTTTTAAGCCGTGATATATCATTGTTGCGGTCCATCCTCATGTAATGAATGCATTGGTGGTATAGTGGTGAGCATAGCTGCCTTCCAAGCAGTTGACCCGGGTTCGATTCCCGGCCAATGCAAGTAAGCGAACCTTTTCCCAAGGGGCCCATGCCTGCAGTTCCAAAAGTGCTGGCCTGACACTGCAGGCTCGTTGATAGCGTGGCTTCCAACAACGCCTGTGCCTTCCATATTGAAGCAGTTTCCGCACTCAAAGAAGCTATTCGATGATGTCCCACTTGAATGTGCTCTACAAAAGACGTTACGGATGCTTTGCATTGTTTCTCCACCACCACCTCCTCTGTTGACAAGGTCTTTCAACAAGGCTGTCAAGCGGAAAATGGCAGTAAGGCCGTGCGACGAGGATGGGATTCGAACCCACGCGTGCAGAGCACAATGGATTAGCAGTCCATCGCCTTAACCACTCGGCCACCTCGTCATGCGCTCCCTTTGAACCAGTAGCGCTTCCCACCGGATCTTTAAAGCCAGGACGTGTCAAAGGAGTTTTTGAACATGGAATTTTGCAGTGACCCGAGGCAAGATCTGTTGAAGCATTGAGCCAAAGCACTTCCATTTGGTGGTCCCAGCTGGTGAAAGGTTTAGTCAATGGGCTCGTCCGGGATTTGAACCCAGGACCTCTCGCAACCTAAGCGAGAATCATACCTCTAGACCAACGAGCCGTCTGAAGAAAGCGTTCCCCTCCCCCGCAACGGAGCCTCAGGTTGGGAGAAGTGTCTGCCCTGAAAGGCCTAAAGAAGGGACTTTTATTAAGCCGTGATATATCATTGTTGCGGTCCATCCTCATGTAATGAATGCATTGGTGGTATAGTGGTGAGCATAGCTGCCTTCCAAGCAGTTGACCCAGGTTCGATTCCCGGCCAATGCAAGTAAGCGAACCTTTTCCCAAGGGGCCCATGCCTGCAGTTCCAAAAGTGCTGGCCTGACATTGCAGGCTCGTTGATAGCGTGGCTTCCAACAACGCCTGTGCCTTCCATATTGAAGCAGTTTCCGCATTCAAAGAAGCTATTCGATGATGTCCCATTCGAATGTGCTCTACGAAAGACGTTCCGGATGCTTTGCATTGTTTCTCCACCACCAACTCCTCTGTTGACACGGTGTTCCAATGGGGCTGTCAAGCGGAAAAAGCAATAAGGCTGTGCGACGAGGATGGGATTCGAACCCACGCGTGCAGAGCACAATGGATTAGCAGTCCATCGCCTTAACCACTCGGCCACCTCGTCATGCGCTCACTTTGAGCCAGTAGCGCTACCCACCGGATCTTGAAAGCCAGGACGTGTCAAAGCAGTTTTTGAACATGGAATTTTGCAGTGACCTGAGACAAGATCTGTTGAAGCATTGAGCCAAAGCACTTCCATTTGGTGGTCCCAGCTGGTGAAAGGTTTAGTCAAAGGGCTCGTCCGGGATTTGAACCCGGGACCTCTCGCACCCTAAGCGAGAATCATACCCCTAGACCAACGAGCCGTCTGAAGAAAGCATTCCCCTCCCCCGCAACGGAGCCTCAGGTTGGGAGAAGTGTCCGCCCTGAAAGGCCTAAAGAAGGGACTTTTATTAAGCCGTGATATATCATTGTTGCGGTCCATCCTCATGTAATGAATGCATTGGTGGTATAGTGGTGAGCATAGCTGCCTTCCAAGCAGTTGACCCGGGTTCGATTCCCGGCCAATGCAAGAAAGCGAACCTTTTCCCAAGGGGCCCATGCCTGCAGTTCCAAAAGTGCTGGCCTGACACTGCAGGCTCGTTGATAGCGTGGCTTCCAACAACGCCTGTGCCTTCCATATTGAAGCAGTTTCCGCACTCAAAGAAGCTATTTGATGATGTCCCATTTGAATGTGCTCTACAAAAGACGTTACGGATGCTTTGCATTGTTTCTCCACCACCACCTCCTCTGTTGACAAGGTCTTTCAACGGGGCTGTCAAGCGGAAAATGGCAGTAAGGCCGTGCGACGAGGATGGGATTCGAACCCACGCGTGCAGAGCACAATGGATTAGCAGTCCATCGCCTTAACCACTCGGCCACCTCGTCATGCGCTCCCTTTGAACCAGTAGCGCTTCCCACCGGATCTTTAAAGCCAGGACGTGTCAAAGGAGTTTTTGAACATGGAAATTTGCAGTGACCCGAGGCAAGATCTGTTAAAGCATTGAGCCAAAGCACTTCCATTTGGTGGTCCCAGCTGGTGAAAGGTTTAGTCAATGGGCTCGTCCGGGATTTGAACCCGGGACCTCTCGCACCCAAAGCGAGAATCATACCTCTAGACCAACGAGCCGTCTGAAGAAAGCGTTTCCCTCCCCCGCAACGGAGCCTCAGGTTGGGAGAAGTGTCCGCCCTGAAAGGCCTAAAGAAGGGACTTTTATTAAGCCGTGATATATCATTGTTGCGGTCCATCCTCATGTAATGAATGCATTGGTGGTATAGTGGTGAGCATAGCTGCCTTCCAAGCAGTTGACCCGGGTTCGATTCCCGGCCAATGCAAGTAAGCGAACCTTTTCCCAAGGGGCCCATGCCTGCAGTTCCAAAAGTGCTGGCCTGACACTGCAGGCTCGTTGATAGCGTGGCTTCCAACAACGCCTGTGCCTTCCATATTGAAGCAGTTTCCGCACTCAAAGAAGCTATTCGATGATGTCCCACTTGAATGTGCTCTACAAAAGACGTTCCGGATGCGTTGCATTGTTTCTCCACCACCACCTCCTCTGTTGACAAGGTCTTTCAACGGGGCTGTCAAGCGGAAAATGGCAGTAAGGCCGTGCGACGAGGATGGGATTCGAACCCACGCGTGCAGAGCACAATGGATTAGCAGTCCATCGCCTTAACCACTCGGCCACCTCGTCATGCGCTCCCTTTGAACCAGTAGCGCTTCCCACCGGATCTTTAAAGCCAGGACGTGTCAAAGGAGTTTTTGAACATGGAATTTTGCAGTGACCCGAGGCAAGATCTGTTGAAGCATTGAGCCAAAGCACTTTGGTCCCAGCTGGTGAAAGGTTTAGTCAATGGGCTCATCCGGGATTTGAACCCGGGACCTCTCGCACCCAAAGCGAGAATCATACCTCTAGACCAACGAGCCGTCTGAAGAAAGCGTTCCCCTCCCCCGCAACGGAGCCTCAGGTTGGGAGAAGTGTCTGCCCTGAAAGGCCTAAAGAAGGGACTTTTATTAAGCCGTGATATATCATTGTTGCGGTCCATCTTCATGTAATGAATGCATTGGTGGTATAGTGGTGAGCATAGCTGCCTTCCAAGCAGTTGACCCAGGTTCGATTCCCGGCCACTGCAAGTAAGCGAACCTTTTCCCAAGGGGCCCATGCCTGCAGTTCCAAAAGTGCTGGCCTGACACTGCAGGCTCGTTGATAGCGTGGCTTCCAACAACGCCTGTGCCTTCCATATTGAAGCAGTTTCCGCACTCAAAGAAGCTATTCGATGATGTCCCATTTGAATGTGCTCTACAAAAGACGTTACGGATGCTTTGCATTGTTTCTCCACCACCACCTCCTCTGTTGACAAGGTCTTTCAACAGGGCTGTCAAGCGGAAAATGGCAGTAAGGCCGTGCGACGAGGATGGGATTCGAACCCACGCGTGCAGAGCACAATGGATTAGCAGTCCATCGCCTTAACCACTCGGCCACCTCGTCATGCGCTCCCTTTGAACCAGTAGCGCTTCCCACCGGATCTTTAAAGCCAGGACGTGTCAAAGGAGTTTTTGAACATGGAAATTTGCAGTGACCCGAGGCAAGATCTGTTGAAGCATTGAGCCAAAGCACTTCCATTTGGTGGTCCCAGCTGGTGAAAGGTTTAGTCAAAGGGCTCGTCCGGGATTTGAACCCGGGACCTCTCGCACCCAAAGCGAGAATCATACCTCTAGACCATGGGTCACCAACAGGCGGCCCGCGGGCCAGATGCGGCCCACCAAAGCGTCCCATCGGGCCCGCCGAATATTCATGTTTTTACGGGGGTTTTTTACGATTTTTTAAATTCTTTTTTTTGAAAATTCGAAAATTATAAAAACATATATATATATATATAAAAAACATATATAAAACATATATCATAGATTCATATAGTTCTTACAATGCAGGAGGAGTCAGACCTACCTCATTCACAAAGCTGCAGCCTTGCTTCTGGTTGGGCACTGAATAGCAGTAGCGAAGCTGAAACTAATTCCCCTCTTTTATTAAATGGAATGCGGCAGACGTAGCGCTATTCTCATGCAAGAATGAGGACAAATTAATAGCTCTCATTTAACATTTCGTTGTATTTTATTTTTTCACATAGCCTACCCATAGGCCTATTTAACATTTCGTTTTATTTTATTTTTCACTCTTTGTTGCTCTTGTTTAACATTTCGTAACATTAACAGTGACTTAAATAACTAACTTCTCAGTCAGAAAATGAAAAAGATTAACATCACTTAAATAAAAAAAATAGCATGGCAAATGATAGGCCTTCGTTGCCAGAAATGTTGTTTTCAAGTCGGTCAGTCAAACGTTCACCGCGGCATCCTGGTATCGCCTGGCATCTGTAGCCTATCAAATAAAACGGTAATAACCAGGTCATTAAATTACACTTTAACAATGAATAAACCATGCCATTTAACATAGCAAAAATAAAATCCTATGTCTGCAATACTCACATTTTGTTAATGAGAGAACTGACATCTCCCCTCTGACGCCAACTTCTTAAAATCAGGCTGGACAGTTGTTAGGCTTATGCGCAAGCAGTCCTCCAAAGACTCGTTTGACAGGCTGTTCCTCTCATGCGTCTTGATAGCGTTCATCTTTGAGAACGCAGATTCGCACGTATAAGTTGACCCGAACATGGTGAGCACATACATAGCCAACGTCTTCAGTGTGCCATAGTCTTGGGGACAAGCCACCCAAAAAGTGCTCACGCTTTCAGCACTATGGAGAGCAGCTTTCATTTCGCTGGAGGCCTGGATGTCAACTAGTTCACTTTGAATTGCGGCTTCGTCCAGCAGCATCACCTCTTTCGCATTAGCGGAGAATTCTCCGCCTGGGCTGATCGTGAATGGGTCACGCACAAACTTGATGATATCCCTGGAAATGCCAAAATCATCAAATCTGTGAGAGAAATTCTCCCGCAGCTGTGTGATGAAGTCCTTCATACTCTCTGTGACGTTGCTCACACCCACTGTCTTCAGTGTTTTGAAGTGCAACAACTTCCCTGATAACAAATCCGCGCGGAATAGATGCAGTTTGTTCCCAAAGGCATCAAGCCTTTCCACCATATCCAGCACGGATTTTCCTTTCCCCTGTAGTTGCAGATTTAGTGCATTTAAATGTGAAAATATGTCTGCTAAAAATGCAACGTTGCCCATGTATTCTTTGTCTTGAATGATGTGCAGGTGGCCAGCTGCTCCTTGTGATTTGCTCTGCTTCAGAAAATCCACAACCTGATCCCTGAATAGAATAGAATAGAATAGAATAGAATAGAATAGAATAGAACGTTTATTTCGCCATAATATAGAACCAGTAGTAGGCTACGGGATTCTTGTTATCGCTTGTCCTTGGCTTATCAGTTATAATTAATTCCTCATTTCAGTTCCTAGGTTCACATCTAAACAGCATAAAGTTCACAGTCTGGTAGTTTACTATACCTGAGTTCAATGAAGCGTTCCAAGGCTTTGCCCTTACTCAGCCAGCGCACGTCACTGTGGAGTAAGAGGTCCTCGTGAATGGCTTCAGATTCCAGCACAAACTTGCGGAACAGGCGATGCTGCGTACTGGAAGTTCCTCTGATGAAGTTAATTATTTTCATTGTTTTGTCCATAACCTCTTTCAGATCCCCACTTAGTTTGGCACACAGCACGCTTTGGTGAATGAGACAGTGAAGTGCATTAATTTTGGGAGCGACATTCTTAATTCTGCTAACCAGACCCCTGTTTCTGCCGACCATGGCAGGAGCACCATCTGTGACGATTAGGTTGACTTTTTCGAATGACAAGCCATGCCTATTAAATAGCTTCTCCAATTTTCCAAAAACTATCTCACCAGTGGTATTATCTTCCAGCGGAATCAAAGCCAAAAGTTCTTCTTTGAAATCTTTCCCATCAAAATATCTGACAAAAACGCACAACTGGGAAATGTCAGTGTTGTCAGTGGACTCGTCAATAGCCAGGGATATGTGTTGCGCTTCCTTGACCCCATCAAGTACACATCGTTCGACGTCCTCTGCCAAGACGTGGACACGGCGGGCGGTAGTTGTGGAAGACAGAGGTATTTGCTTAACAGAGGCGATTATCCTGTCCATCGATTTGTCGGTGGCAAGTTCCTCCAAAACAGTGACCATGCACTCCTTAAAAACATCAGCATCAGTAAATGGCTTGTTATGCTTGGAGAGAACCCAGACAGCCCGAAGAGATGCACTAGTTGCCCTCTCTTGTTCAGTTGACGTTCTGCTAATAATTCCACTAGCATGTCCATATGCAGCTTTTAAGCTCGCAATCTTTCTGTGACGGGCCTCTGACTTTTCAGGGTATGACTCTCTGAAGGCTGCATGCCTTGTGTAATTGTGACGGCGAATATTGTATTCTTTTTCTACAGCTACCGTTTCATTGCAGACAGGGCTGGACTGGGACAAAAATTAGGCCCTGCCATGTGGCTCAGACCGGCCCAACACAATCGGTCCGACACCGCCGATCAACATGCTGGCAGTCTGTTGAATATACCATTTGTAAAAAAAAAAAACTATAGAGCGGAGTAAGTGACATGGACAGCAAGTATACCAATGCAAGTGTGAACCAGTGTACTCACTCACTGTTGACATACTCCACGGTGATGAGACATGGCTGCTGTATCTGTAGTAGGCCTAGCCCCCACAGTCGATCCAGAGAACATATCTGTCAGTTTCTGACATTTTGAGGCATCCTCTGCTAGCTTCTTACTTTTTTTCTCCCTAATTTTCTGGGCACCCCCTTTCACTATCTTATCTACGAACATGACACTGCACTTGGGTTGTCGGCCGAGGGATCAGAGTGGGGGAGGGGGCCGATGGACAGCAGGGCCTAAGCATGTGATTGGGCCAGCCCATGTGTTAGTATAAACGGGGGCCGCCGCTTGATTCAGCGCTAGTTGATGCCGTGCTAGTTTGGGGTCGGCCGCACAAATTATTATTATATTTTTTTTTTTAAATGTGGGGGGGGGGCGGGCGGCCCGACCGGCCCAAAAAAAAAAAATAAAAAAATATATTTGTGCGGCCGACCCCAAACTAGCGCGGCCCACCTGCCAGCGGGCAGTTAGATTGTATGGCCAGTCCAGCGGTCATTGCAGATGAGGCATACAGGTTTTGCGTTATAAAAAGTGGGCAAGATGAATGCGTACCTTTCAGTCCATTCCTCATTAAAGCTGCGGTTTTCCACGTCAATTTTACGTTTCAGCTTCTTTGAGAGTGACATTTTGTCTGTCCTCACAAGAGTCAGAACAATCATTGAAAATTAGGTATGAAGTGAAGCCAAAATATCTCGATTGCCCCCTGGTGGCTGGATGGATAATAGGTGTTCACACTGATAATAGGCTAATAATCATTAATAACATTAATTTAGTAAGAAAATGAAAATATTAAACAGTAATATGCTAATAGTACTATATACAATAGTATGCCTAAATAAAATAATTATATATATATATATATTAAAGTCCGGCCCCCACAGTGTATGCTTTGAAAAATTCTGGCACTTGGACAAATATAGTTGGTGACCCCTGCTCTAGACCAACGAGCCGTCTGAAGAAAGCGTTCCCCTCCCCCGCAACGGAGCCTCAGGTTGGGAGAAGTGTCCGCCCTGAAAGGCATAAAGAAGGGACTTTTATTAAGCCGTGATATATCATTGTTGCGGTCCATCCTCATGTAATGAATGCATTGGTGGTATAGTGGTGAGCATAGCTGCCTTCCAAGCAGTTGACCCGGGTTCGATTCCCGGCCAATGCAAGTAAGCGAACCTTTTCCCAAGGGGCCCATGCCTGCAGTTCCAAAAGTGCTGGCCTGACACTGCAGGCTCGTTGATAGCGTGGCTTCCAACAACACCTGTGCCTTCCATATTGAAGCAGTTTCCGCACTCAAAGAAGCTATTCGATGATGTCCCACTTGAATGTGCTCTACAAAAGACGTTACGGATGCTTTGCATTGTTTCTCCACAACCATCTCCTCTGTTGACAAGGTCTTTCAACGGGGCTGTCAAGCGGAAAATGGCAGTAAGGCCGTGCGACGAGGATGGGATTCGAACCCACGCGTGCAGAGCACAATGGATTAGCAGTCCATCGCCTTAACCACTCGGCCACCTCGTCATGCGCTCCCTTTGAACCAGTAGCGCTTCCCACCGGATCTTTAAAGCCAGGACGTGTCAAAGGAGTTTTTGAACATGGAATTTTGCAGTGACCCGAGGCAAGATCTGTTGAAGCATTGAGCCAAAGCACTTCCATTTGGTGGTCCCAGCTGGTGAAAGGTTTAGTCAATGGGCTCGTCCGGGATTTGAACCCGGGACCTCTCGCACCCAAAGCGAGAATCATACCTCTAGACCAACGAGCCGTCTGAAGAAAGCGTTCCCCTCCCCCGCAACGGAGCCTCAGGTTGGGAGAAGTGTCCGCCCTGAAAGGCCTAAAGAAGGGACTTTTATTAAGCCGTGATATATCATTGTTTCGGTCCATCCTCATGTAATGAATGCATTGGTGGTATAGTGGTGAGCATAGCTGCCTTCCAAGCAGTTGACCCGGGTTCGATTCCCGGCCAATGCAAGTAAGCGAACCTTTTCCCAAGGGGCCCATGCCTGCAGTTCCAAAAGTGCTGGCCTGACACTGCAGGC
>NC_137679.1:7358908-7388908 GCF_963989245.1 Nansenia antarctica | reverse complement strand
CGGAGCCTCAGGTTGGGAGAAGTGTCCGCCTGAAAGGCCTAAAGAAGGGACTTTTATTAAGCCGTGATATATCATTGTTGCGGTCCATCCTCAAGTCATGAATGCATTGGTGGTATAGTGGTGAGCATAGCTGCCTTCCAAGCAGTTGACCCGGGTTCGATTCCCGGCCAATGCAAGTTAGCGAACCTTTTCCCAAGGGGCCCATGCCTGCAGTTCCAAAAGTGCTGGCCTGACACTGCAGGCTCGTTGATAGCGTGGCTTCCAACAACGCCTGTGCCTTCCATATTGAAGCAGTTTCCGCACTCAAAAAAGCTATTCGATGACGTCCCATTTGAATGTGCTCTACGAAAGACGTTCCGGATGCTTTGCATTGTTTCTCCACCACCTCCTCTGTTGACACGGTGTTCCAATGGGGCTGTCAAGCGGAAAAAGCTGTAAGGCTGTGCGACGAGGATGGGATTCGAACCCACGCGTGCAGAGCACAATGGATTAGCAGTCCATCGCCTTAATCACTCGGCCACCACGTCATGCCCTCACTTTGAACCAGTAGCGCTACCCACCGGATCTTTAAAGCCAGGACTTGTCGAAGCAGTTTTTGAACATGGAATTTTGCAGTGACCCGGGGCAAGATCTGTTGAAGCATTGAGCCAAAGCACTTCCATTTGGTGGTCCCAGCTGGTGAAAGGTTTAGTCAAAGGGCTCGTCCGGGATTTGAACCCGGGACCTCTCGCACCCGAAGCGAGAATCATACCCCTAGACCAACGAGCCGTCTGAAGAAAGCGTTCCCCTCCCCCGCAACGGAGCCTCAGGTTGGGAGAAGTGTCCGCCTGAAAGGCCTAAAGAAGGGACTTTTATTAAGCCGTGATATATCATTGTTGCGGTCCATCCGCATGTCATGAATGCATTGGTGGTATAGTGGTGAGCATAGCTGCCTTCCAAGCAGTTGACCCGGGTTCGATTCCCGGCCAATGCAAGTTAGCGAACCTTTTCCCAAGGGGCCCATGCCTGCAGTTCCAAAAGTGCTGGCCTGACACTGCAGGCTCGTTGATAGCGTGGCTTCCAACAACGCCTGTGCCTTCCATATTGAAGCAGTTTCCGCACTCAAAGAAGCTATTCGATGACGTCCCATTTGAATGTGCTCTACGAAAGACGTTCCGGATGCTTTGCATTGTTTCTCCACCACCTCCTCTGTTGACAAGGTGTTCCAACGGGGCTGTCAAGCGGAAAGGCTGTGCGACGAGGTTGGGATTCGAACCCACGCGTGCAGAGCACAATGGATTAGCAGTCCATCGCCTTAACCACTCGGCCACCACGTCATGCCCTCAATTTGAACCAGTAGCGCTACCCACCGGATCTTTAAAGCCAGGACTTGTCAAAGCAGTTTTTGAACATGGAATTTTGTAGTGACCTGAGGCAAGATCTGTTGAAGCATTGAGCCAAAGTCCTTCCATTTGGTGGTCCCAGCTGGTGAAAGGTTAAGTCAAAGGGCTCGTCCGGGATTTGAACCCGGGACCTCTCACACCCAAAGCGAGAATCATATCCCTAGACCAACGAGCCGTCTGGAGATAGCGTTCCCCTCCCCCGCAACGGAGCCTCAGGTTGGGAGAAGTGTCTGCCTGAAAGGCCTAAAGAAGGGACTTTTATTAAGCCGTGATATATCATTGTTGCGGTCCATCCTCATGTCCTGAATGCATTGGTGTTATAGTGGTGAGCATAGCTGCCTTCCAAGCAGTTGACCCGGGTTCGATTCCCGGCCAATGCAAGTAAGCAAACCTTTTCCCAAGGGGCCCATGCCTGCAGTTCCAAAAGTGCTGGCCTGACACTGCAGGCTCGTTGATAGTGTGACTTCCAACAACGCCTCTGCCTTCCATATTGAAGCAGTTTCCGCACTCAAAGAAGCTATTCGATGATTTCCCATTTGAATGAGCTCTACGAAAGACGTTCCGGATGCTTTGCATTGTTTCTCCACCACCAACTCCTCTGTTGACACGGTGTTCCAACGGGGCTGTCAAGCGGAAAATGCAGTAAGGCTGTGCGACGAGGATGGGATTCGAACCCACGCGTGCAGAGCACAATGGATTAGCAGTCCATCGCCTTAACCACTCGGCCACCTCGTCATGCGCTCACTTTGAACCAGTAGCGCTTCCCACCGGATCTTTAAAGCCAGGACGTGACAAAGCGGTTTTGACCATGGAATTTTGCAGTGACCTGAGGCAAGATCTGTTGAAGCATTGAGCCAAAGAACTTCCATTTGGTTGTCCCAGCTGGTGAAAGGTTTAGTCAAAGGGTTCATCCGGGATTCTCGCACCCACAGCGAGAATCATACCGATTGACCAACTAGCCGTTTAAAAAGCAGGTGCCCCTCCCCCGCAACGGAGCCTCAGGTTGGGAGAAGTGTCCGCCCTGGAGGCGTAAAGCAGGGACTTTCATTAAGGTGTGTGCAACGAATTTGACGTTGAAGAATAGATGTTTACTGAGTTGATATCTGTTGTCTTAAAGAAGTGCTCATGCATTGCTCGGGAGAAGTGTCCGCTCGACAGGCGGGGATACTGACCACTATACTAACGAGGAGGTGGTACAAGATTCGTAGGTTCGAGTCCCGGCTAATGAACAAATACTTTTTGCACCAGTCCTTTGCTCACCTGGTGCTTTCCATATTGCAAATGGACGGAAAACAGTTTAGGGAACTTGAAGCAAGTAGAATGTATTTGCTAGATTGTTCCTAGGAGGATCTTCAAACCCTGCTCCCACTGGAGAAGGCACTAGGAGGAACTTCAGACTCTGCTCCCATTGGAGGAGAAAGCACTATGGGCAACTTCAGACTCTGCTCCCATTGAAGAAGGCACTAGGAGGAAGTTCAGACTGCTCCAATGAGTTATCAGAAGGAGGCGAGGAAAGAGGACACAGGGAATCAAGGGTATTGACAGAAGGACTTTTGGGATGTGTCAGGGTAACAGCACTGTACCCCATGGGTGAAAGGGGAAGAAGATGTCTCCGCCCGGTCTCGAACCGGGGACCTTTCGCGTGTTAGGCGAACGTGATAACCACTACACTACGGAAACTCTGAAAGCATGCTTTATACCAACTAGCTAGCTAATTCCAACGGCATGTCTCCTATAAAGCTATTCCCCTCCCCAAACTTGCTAACTTAAGTGAGAGGAACTATCTTTTCCCTAGCCTGAGAAGTGAACTTAATCTGGTTTAAATCATTGTGTTACTGGTAGCTGTGTTGCTAGTAGGAGTTGTTTTGTTGTTGAGGCTGTGTGGCCTGGAAGTTAGTTTCTATTGAAAGCAATTGTGTTTGAATGCTATTGCTGCCAATTTGCACTGGGAGGACTTTCAACTTTTCTCCAGCTATTTATGCCTGGTCAGCTCTGACATTGTCAAATACATTTTGGACTAAGTGAGAGGAGCTATCTTTTCCCTAGCCTGAGTAAGTGAACTTCATCTTGTCTAAATCATTGTGTTATTGGTAGCTATGTTGCTAGTAGTAGTTTTGTCGTTGAGGTTGTTTGCCGGGTGCCAGGAATGCCGAGTGCCATTCCTCCTCCAAGCGGAAAGCAACAGTCCTAAAATGTTTCTGTTTCCGCCCGGTTTCGAACCGGGGACCTTTCGCGTGTGAGGCAAACGTGATAACCACTACACTACGGAAACGCCATGCCAAAGACTCATGTGTGGTGCCAGCGGCTTTTGATCCTTGTAAGTAGTAATTGGTAAAGGCACTTGGCTTGAATTAGAGCTACAAGATAAAGGATACTCCCATGCGTACGCACAGAAACTGAAGAAATGAGCCACTACGACCCCAAAAGACTTGGAGGATGCGGGCATCGATCCCGCTACTTCTCGCATGCTAAGCGAGCGCTCTACCATTTGAGCTAATCCCCCAACTGATCCCTTGAGGTTGTTTGCCGGGTGCCAGGAATGCCGAGTGCCAGTCCTTTGCTCACCTGGTGCTTTCCATATTGCAAATGGACGGAAAACAGTTTAGGGAACTTGAAGCAAGTAGAATGTATTTGCTAGATTGTTCCTAGGAGGATCTTCAAACCCTGCTCCCACTGGAGAAGGCACTAGGAGGAACTTCAGACTCTGCTCCCATTGGAGGAGAAAGCACTATGGGCAACTTCAGACTCTGCTCCCATTGAAGAAGGCACTAGGAGGAAGTTCAGACTGCTCCAATGAGTTTTCAGAAGGAGGACACAGGGAATCAAGGGTATTGACAGAAGGACTTTTAGGATGTGTCAGGGTAACAGCACTGTACCCCATGGGTGAAAGGGGAAGAAGATGTTTCCGCCCGGTCTCGAACCGGGGACCTTTCGCGTGTTAGGCGAACGTGATAACCACTACACTACGGAAACTCTGAAAGCATGCTTCATACCAACTAGCTAGCTAATTCCAACGGCATGTCTCCTATAAAGCTATTCCCCTCCCCAAACTTGCTAACTTAAGTGAGAGGAACTATCTTTTCCCTAGCCTGAGAAGTGAACTTAATCTGGTTTAAATCATTGTGTTACTGGTAGCTGTGTTGCTAGTAGGAGTTGTTTTGTTGTTGAGGCTGTGTGGCCTGGAAGTTAGTTTCTATTGAAAGCAATTGTGTTTGAATGCTATTGCTGCCAATTTGCACTGGGAGGACTTTCAACTTTTCTCCAGCTATTTATGCCTGGTCAGCTCTGACATTGTCAAATACATTTTGGACTAAGTGAGAGGAGCTATCTTTTCCCTAGCCTGAGTAAGTGAACTTCATCTTGTCTAAATCATTGTGTTATTGGTAGCTATGTTGCTAGTAGTAGTTTTGTCGTTGAGGTTGTTTGCCGGGTGCCAGGAATGCCGAGTGCCATTCCTCCTCCAAGCGGAAAGCAACAGTCCTAAAATGTTTCTGTTTCCGCCCGGTTTCAAACCGGGGACCTTTCGCGTGTGGGGCGAACGTGATAACCACTACACTACGGAAACGCCATGCCAAAGACTCATGTGTGGTGCCAGCGGCTTTTGATCCTTGTAAGTAGTAATTGGTAAAGGCACTTGGCTTGAATTAGAGCTACAAGATAAAGGATACTCCCATGCGTACGCACAGAAACTGAAGAAATGAGCCACTACGACCCCAAAAGACTTGGAGGATGCGGGCATCGATCCCGCTACTTCTCGCATGCTAAGCGAGCGCTCTACCATCTGAGCTAATCCCCCAACTGATCCCTTGAGGTTGTTTGCCGGGTGCCAGGAATGCCGAGTGCCAGTCCTTTGCTCACCTGGTGCTTTCCATATTGCAAATGGACGGAAAACAGTTTAGGGAACTTGAAGCAAGTAGAATGTATTTGCTAGATTGTTCCTAGGAGGATCTTCAAACCCTGCTCCCACTGGAGAAGGCACTAGGAGGAACTTCAGACTCTGCTCCCATTGGAGGAGAAAGCACTATGGGCAACTTCAGACTCTGCTCCCATTGAAGAAGGCACTAGGAGGAAGTTCAGACTGCTCCAATGAGTTTTCAGAAGGAGGCGAGGAAAGAGGACACAGGGAATCAAGGGTATTGACAGAAGGACTTTTGGGATGTGTCAGGGTAACAGCACTGTACCCCATGGGTGAAAGGGGAAGAAGATGTTTCTGCCCCGTCTCGAACCGGGGACCTTTCGCGTGTTAGGCGAACGTGATAACCACTACACTACGGAAACTCTGAAAGCATGCTTTATACCAACTAGCTAGCTAATTCCAACGGCATGTCTCCTATAAAGCTATTCCCCTCCCCAAACTTGCTAACTTAAGTGAGAGGAACTATCTTTTCCCTAGCCTGAGAAGTGAACTTAATCTGGTTTAAATCATTGTGTTACTGGTAGCTGTGTTGCTAGTAGGAGTTGTTTTGTTGTTGAGGCTGTGTGGCCTGGAAGTTAGTTTCTATTGAAAGCAATTGTGTTTGAATGCTATTGCTGCCAATTTGCACTGGGAGGACTTTCAACTTTTCTCCAGCTATTTATGCCTGGTCAGCTATGACATTGTCAAATACATTTTGGACTAAGTGAGAGGAGCTATCTTTTCCCTAGCCTGAGTAAGTGAACTTCATCTTGTCTAAATCATTGTGTTATTGGTAGCTATGTTGCTAGTAGTAGTTTTGTCGTTGAGGTTGTTTGCCGGGTGCCAGGAATGCCGAGTGCCATTCCTCCTCCAAGCGGAAAGCAACAGTCCTAAAATGTTTCTGTTTCCGCCCGGTTTCGAACCGGGGACCTTACGCGTGTGGGGCGAACGTGATAACCACTACACTACGGAAACGCCATGCCAAAGACTCATGTGTGGTGCCAGCGGCTTTTGATCCTTGTAAGTAGTAATTGGTAAAGGCACTTGGCTTGAATTAGAGCTACAAGATAAAGGATACTCCCATGCGTACGCACAGAAACTGAAGAAATGAGCCACTACGACCCCAAAAGACTTGGAGGATGCGGGCATCGATCCCGCTACTTCTCGCATGCTAAGCGAGCGCTCTACCATCTGAGCTAATCCCCCAACTGATCCCTTGAGGTTGTTTGCCGGGTGCCAGGAATGCCGAGTGCCAGTCCTTTGCTCACCTGGTGCTTTCCATATTGCAAATGGACGGAAAACAGTTTAGGGAACTTGAAGCAAGTAGAATGTATTTGCTAGATTGTTCCTAGGAGGATCTTCAAACCCTGCTCCCACTGGAGAAGGCACTAGGAGGAACTTCAGACTCTGCTCCCATTGGAGGAGAAAGCACTATGGGCAACTTCAGACTCTGCTCCCATTGAAGAAGGCACTAGGAGGAAGTTCAGACTGCTCCAATGAGTTTTCAGAAGGAGGCGAGGAAAGAGGACACAGGGAATCAAGGGTATTGACAGAAGGACTTTTAGGATGTGTCAGGGTAACAGCACTGTACCCCATGGGTGAAAGGGGAAGAAGATGTTTCCGCCCGGTCTCGAACCGGGGACCTTTCGCGTGTTAGGCGAACGTGATAACCACTACACTACGGAAACTCTGAAAGCATGCTTCATACCAACTAGCTAGCTAATTCCAACGGCATGTCTCCTATAAAGCTATTCCCCTCCCCAAACTTGCTAACTTAAGTGAGAGGAACTATCTTTTCCCTAGCCTGAGAAGTGAACTTAATCTGGTTTAAATCATTGTGTTACTGGTAGCTGTGTTGCTAGTAGGAGTTGTTTTGTTGTTGAGGCTGTGTGGCCTGGAAGTTAGTTTCTATTGAAAGCAATTGTGTTTGAATGCTATTGCTGCCAATTTGCACTGGGAGGACTTTCAACTTTTCTCCAGCTATTTATGCCTGGTCAGCTCTGACATTGTCAAATACATTTTGGACTAAGTGAGAGGAGCTATCTTTTCCCTAGTGAACTTCATCTTGTCTAAATCATTGTGTTATTGGTAGCTATGTTGCTAGTAGTAGTTTTGTCGTTGAGGTTGTTTGCCGGGTGCCATTCCTCCTCCAAGCGGAAAGCAACAGTCCTAAAATGTTTCTGTTTCCGCCCGGTTTCGAACCGGGGACCTTTCGCATGTGAGGCGAACGTGATAACCACTACACTACGGAAACGCCATGCCAAAGACTCATGTGTGGTGCCAGCGGCTTTTGATCCTTGTAAGTGGTAATTGATAAAGGCACTTGGCTTGAATTAGAGCTACAAGATAAAGGATACTCCCATGCGTACGCACAGAAACTGAAGAAATGAGCCACTACGACCCCAAAAGACTTGGAGGATGCGGGCATCGATCCCGCTACTTCTCGCATGCTAAGCGAGCGCTCTACCATCTGAGCTAATCCCCCAACTGATCCCTTGAGGTTGTTTGCCGGGTGCCAGGAATGCCGAGTACCAGTCCTTTGCTCACCTGGTGCTTTCCATATTGCAAATGGACGGAAAACAGTTTAGGGAACTTGAAGCAAGTAGAATGTATTTGCTAGATTGTTCCTAGGAGGATCTTCAAACTCTGCTCCCACTGGAGAAGGCACTAGGAGGAACTTCAGACTCTGCTCCCATTGGAGGAGAAAGCACTATGGGCAACTTCAGACTCTGCTCCCATTGAAGAAGGCACTAGGACGAAGTTCAGACTGCTCCAATGAGTTTTCAGAAGGAGGCGAGGAAAGAGGACACAGGGAATCAAGGGTATTGACAGAAGGACTTTTGGGATGTGTCAGGGTAACAGCACTGTACCCCATGGGTGAAAGGGGAAGAAGATGTTTCCGCCCGGTCTCGAACCGCTGGAAAGGGGCAGAATACATTGCAATTAAACCAATGACATGGTGTCATGTCATGTTTTCTTTAATTAAATTAATTATTCATCATCAAAACATGTTGTGTTACATGAAAAATTGTCGTGAAAATGTGCGGTCCTCCACGCACACTCCCATGCGTACGCACAGAAACTGAAGAAATGAGCCACTACGACCCCAAAAGACTTGGAGGATGCGGGCATCGATCCCGCTACTTCTCGCATGCTAAGCGAGCGCTCTACCATCTGAGCTAATCCCCCAACTGAAGCTGTTCACATGTCTTAACTGTACACATATTAACCTTCGTCCTGTACACATCACACAGTGTGGGGTCTTCAGGGAGACTATTTTCTACCACTGGTTTGCTAATAACAGATTTCCCACTCCTAATTGAACCCTCACTTCCTCACTAGTGGGAATTGAACCCGCAACATTTTCCATTCATTCCCTATTTTCCTGTCATCAAAGCATTGGTGGTTCAGTGGTAGAATTCTCGCCTGCCACGCGGGAGGCCCGGGTTCGATTCCCGGCCAATGCATGAGCACATTTTGAAAGGGTGCATCACTGCTAGGCATGACAACTGCACTGCCCTCAACCACAGTGTGGTGCGGATAGCTGAGCGCATCACTGGATGTCAGCTTCCCTCCATCCAGGACATATCCAACAAACGGTGTGTCAGTAAAGCCCAGAGTATCATCAAAGATCCCAACCAGTTTGTTTGAACCAATGCCGTCCAAACGGCGTAGCCTCTTCTGGAGCATCAAGGCCAAAACTGCCTGTTCTCTAACAAAATGACTTTGTCCCTGGGTGGGCTTGAACCACCAACCTTTCAGTTAACAGCCAAACACGCAAACAGATTACAGAGACCTGCTGGTGCATGTTTGCATTCTTGTGTTTTTTGGGGTGGGGGTGGATTGTGTCCAATGAAATACGGAAAAGAAAAAACACCTTCCAGGAGGGCAAGTAGTGAGTAGCCCCTCCCTTCATGGGCTGAAGATAATCACCTCCCCAGAATGTTAGTTAGTTATTTCGATGGTAATACTTAGATCAGTGAACCTGAGTGAGTGACCCTGCCAGTCACAGCGTGGCTCCTGGA
This sequence comes from Nansenia antarctica, assembly GCF_963989245.1. Lineage (NCBI taxonomy): Eukaryota > Metazoa > Chordata > Actinopteri > Argentiniformes > Microstomatidae > Nansenia > Nansenia antarctica. The sequence continues at coordinate 7,379,606 of NC_137679.1, read as the reverse complement.
TGGTGTTTTTATCCCAGTGACAGCACAGGCGCCGTGGCTTAGTTGGTTAAAGCGCCTGTCTAGTAAACAGGAGATCCTGAGTTCGAATCACAGCGTAGCCTATTGTGGGGGTAGTGGTAGGACAGGTGATCGGAAGGTCCTGAGTTCAACTTCCATATGGGAACACCACCAGGAGTGTTCCCTTAAGTAAGGCACTTAGCCCTAAAGCCTGGTACACACATAAAGACAGTGTTTCCTCTACATGCATTTCATCGTGGCGGTCCGCCACAATGGAATTTCCTCCGCCACCATGCAGATTTCTCAACCAAAAAAAAAAAAAAAAGATTTAGGCTGCTTTTCAGACCTTCACAGCGCTAGACACACCCACAAGCGCGAAGCGACGCGCTTGCAAAACTGTTTTGTGATTCCTCATTTAAATTACGTTGTACCTGTTACAATGACAATAAAGATCATTCATCTTCATCAAGATGAGAGATGGAGCGATCCGCTCACACAGCTGTCCCACATCCGCTAATCAGCGCAGCACCGAACCGCCGGGCTCGTTGAGCGGATGCGAGGCAGCTGTGCCCGGGACCGGCCACTTCACATAAAGGAAGGAAGGAAGGAAGGAAAGAAAGAAAGCCGTGCACAAACGAGAGCTAAGTCAGACCGGGACGCTGCCAGTATGTGTGAGAGCCGGACTGCCGGCGTGAACATTTGAACCGTGTCATTTTATTTAATGGACCATTTCGTTGTCTGGTACCTGTACTGTAGCAATGACAAATAAAGTCCATTCCATTCCATTCCAGAGAGGGACGGACGGACGGACTACCCTTGTTTTTAATTTACAGGAAAACATTTTATTTTCGAGTTTTGGCTGAAATGACGTCGTTGTTTTGAGCGCGCGTGCGCGTTTCATGCGCGTGCACGCGGAAAAATCGCGCGCGCGTGCTACCCGCCACCATGGTAAAAATTCCTGGAGGAAACACTGAAAGATCTTCGAAATCTTAACAGATTTTTTATCTGAGAGACACACGAGGATAAACAATCATGAATTTAACAGTTTTGATTGTATTGTGTGTGGTGTGCTCCGATATTGCCAATACAGCACACCACATACATAAAGATCTGATCTACGACAGTCTAGAGTCTCGTTCCCCAAGACAGAAATCTTGCGTGATCAGGGTAGTAGTACCCTGACTGACCTGTACGAGGCAGCCATGTGCGACAGGGCAAATAAATTGCCGAAGAATAAAAAGAAGAAGACACGTCAGTCAGCTGCTTCTTGATTGGCTACATTCCATTCCACGTCACAATCGGGAGTCGCCCACCCACACACAAGAGGATCTTTGATCGTAAATATTGAACACGTTTAATATTTACGATCGTCGGCCCGACCATTTTCCGAGCAGATTGTTGGGAGAAATTGGCTCTTAACACACCTCACACCACAGTTTAATCTTTAGAGCCATCCGATAACTGGGCGTTTGCTGTCCTTGGTCGGGCCAAAATCGGTCAGATTATCTTTATATGTGTACCAGCCTTAAATTACTCCAGGGAGAATATCCCTGTAATCTCTCATTTGAATTCGCTTTGGATAAAAGTTTCTGTAAAAAGGGTCCTACAAACATGTTGCTGCAGTTCTCTGTGGCGCAATTGGTTAGCGAGTTCGGCTGTTAACCGAAAGGTTGGTGGTTCAAGCCCACCCAGGGATGAATGCCATTTTAAGCTGAACTCAAGGAGCTGGTGGTGGACTTCAGGAAGAATCGTCGGGAACGTTATTTACAATACAATACTTTGATCACTGAAACTTAGTGAGTGACCCTGCCAAATGTATTATTTAAAATGATGCCTTGTTCATGTCTCTTAACTTCCTCGCTCTCTCAGAGACCTGGATTACACCAGAAAACACAGCTACACCAGCAGCCCTCTCTGGCGCCTACTCCCTTTCTCATTCCCCTAGACCAGTGGTTCTCAAACCTCTCCTCTGGGACCCCCAGCCGCTCCACATATCTGATCTGTTCCACCACCAGCACACCTGATTCAACTAATCAAGCACTTCAAATATGTGGAGCGGCCAGGGGTCCCCGAGGAGAGGTTTTGAGAACCACTAACCTAGAACCTCTGGTCGCCTGCCTTAAATAAATGTATTTAAGTCGCTGCTAAAAATATCATGTCCAAAGTGGTTTAGCATTACCATAGCAACTCAATGGGGAAAGAAAAACATATCTCTCCCCGTCGGGGAATTGAACCCCGGTCTCCCGCGTGACAGGCGGGGATACTGACCACTATACTAACGAGGAGGTGGTATATGGGTTGTCGGTTCGATTCCCGCCCAATGCACACTTTTTGCAACAGTCCTTTGCTCACCTGGTGCTTTACATATAAGAAAATGGATGGAAAACGGTGCAGGGCACTTGAAGTAAGTAGAACGTATTTGCTGGATTGTTCCTAGGAGGAACTTCAAACTCTGCTGCCATTGGAGGAGAAGGCACTTGGCTTGAATTTGAGCTATAAGATAAAGGCACTTCTCCCCGTCGGGGAATTGAACCCCGGTCTCCCGCGTGACAGGCGGGGATACTGACCACTATACTAACGAGGAGGTGGTACAAGATTCGTGGGTTTGATTCCCGGCCAATGAACAAATACTTTTTGCACCAGTCCTTTGCTCACCTGGTGCTTTCCATATTGCAAATGGCTGGAAAACAGTTTAGGGAACTTGAAGCAAGTAGAAAGTATTTGCTAGATTGTTCCTAGGAGGATCTTCAAACTCTGCTCCCACTGGAGGAGAAAGCACTATGGGCAACTTCAGACTCTGCTCCCATTGAAGAAGGCACTAGGAGGAAGTTCAGACTGCTCCAATGAGTTTTCAGAAGGAGGCGAGGAAAGAGGACACAGGGAATCAAGGGTATTGACAGAAGGTGTTTTGGGATGTGTCAGGGTAACAGCACTGTACCCCATGGGTGAAAGGGGAAGAAAATGTTTCCGCCCGGTCTCGAACCGCTGGAGAGGGGCAGAATACATTGCAATTAAACCAATGACATGGTGTCATGTCATGTTTTCTTTAATGAAATTAATTATTCATCAGCAAAACATTTTGTGTTACATGAAACATTTAATTGATTAAGACTTTAAAAAAGAAAATATTTTTGACAGTAATGTCCTCAGGTGGATTCGAACCCGCAGCTGAAAAGACGGCAAGAAAGGGTCAATAAAAGGTCAAATCTCCGTTACGGGAATACTCGACTGGCCCAACCTGCTGTGCTATCGAAGAATTCCTAACCCAAACCAACTAATCTCCATTCCGGCCCCCCCCTGCTCGACCTACAAGGCCGTCTGCAGAAAACTTGCCAAGAAGATTCACATGCAAAACCCTAACCCTTCTACACCCCCCCCTCCCCATCCCTCATGGACACCTGTTGTTGACTTTTGACTGGCCAGATCAAGGTGTTATCGCGATGACACTCTGCAGTCGCCGAGATTGGATTTCCGTCAGGGACTCACAAACATGGACATGCACCTGCACCCCCAGGTGTTTTCTATTGTAAAGTGCTTTGAGTTGCATTTCATGTACGAAAGACACTATATAAATAAAGTTTTACTTACTTACTAATTACTATCTATGAAGAAAAACAGGCATGGGACTTTGCCGTGCATACTATTTGATAAATCTGAATGTTGGTGTTGCTGAATGTTCTTGCTTGTCTACGTACGCAAGCGTTTTACGTCAGTTCTACACAAAGCTTTATAACTGAGGCCCCTGGTGCTTCCAGGATGCTACGTCTATAGCTAACTATTTTCTACCACTGGTTTGCTAATAACACATTTCCCACTCCTAGTGGGAATTGAACCCTCACTTCCTCACTAGTGGGAATTGAACAAGCAAGTTTTTTGGATTCATTCCCTACATACTCCGTCATCAAAGCATTGGTGGTTCAGTGGTAGAATTCTCGCCTGCCACGCGGGAGGCCCGGGTTCGATTCCCGGCCAATGCATGAGCACGTTTTGAATGGGTGCATCACTACCAGGACACCTACAGCAGACGGTGTGTTAGCAAAGCCCGGAGGATCATCAAAGATCCCAGTCACCCCAACCAGTCTGTCTGAACCGATACCGTCCAAACGGCATAGCCTCTTCCGGAGGCTCAAGGCCAAAACTCTGCCTGTTCTCGAACAAAATCACTTTGTCCCTGGGTGGGCTCACAATGTGCCCTCCTGGATGGTGTTTTTTCATGTCCCCCTTCGTAGGCGCCGTGGCTTAGTTGGTTAAAGCGCCTGTCTAGTAAACAGGAGATCCTGAGTTCGAATCTCAGCGGAGCCTTTTGTGGGGGTAGTGGTAGGACCGGTGATCGGAAGGTCCTGAGTTCAACTTCCATATGGGAAACCACCACTTGTGTTCCCTTGAGTAAGGCACTTAGCCCTAAGTTACTCCAGGGAGAATGTCCCTTAAATTGTCATTCGCTTTGAATAAAAGTGTTTGTTAAATGTAAAATGTCTTCCGCATTTGAACCCAACCCCCCGCAAAAAAGGGTCCAACAAATATACCCGTACAAGTATCTGTGGCCCAACTGGTTACCACGTTCGGCTGTTAACCGGAAGGTTGGTGGTTCAAGCCCACCCAGGGAAGAATGCTTTTTAAGTTGAACTCAAGCAGCTGGTGCTGGACTTCAGGAAGAATAGTCGGGAACAGGACCCCATTACCATCAATGGGTCTGCCGTAGAGAAGGGAAGCAGCTTCAAGTTCCTAGGTGTTGTAACCTGGGACGTGCACATCAAACAGGTGGTGAAAAAGGCCCAGCAGCACCTCAGGTGACTTAAGAAGTTTGGCGTGGGGACAAAGATCCCTTACAGAGGCAAGATCTCAGTCACCCCAACCAGTCTGTTTGAACCGATGCCGTCCAAACGGAGTAGCCTCTTCTGCAGCATCAAGGCCAAAACTCTGCCTGTTCTCTAACAAAATCACTTTGTCCTTGGGTGGGCTCACAACATGCCCTCCCGGCTGGTGTTTTTTGTTATCACTGTGTAGGCGCCGTGGCTTAGTTGGTTAAAGCGCCTGTCTAGTAAACAGGAGTTCCTGAGTTCGAATCTCAGCGGAGCCTTTTGTGGGGGTAGTGGTAGGACCGGTGATCGGAAGGTCCTGAGTTCTACTCACACCTGGGAAACCACCACTTGTGTTCCCTTGAGTAAGGCACTTAGCCCTAAGTTACTCCAGGGAGAATGTCCCTTAAATTGTAATTCACTTTGAATAAAAGTGTCTGTTGAATGTAAAAAGTCTTCCACATTTGAACTCAACCCCCCCCAAAAAAGGGTCCAACAAATATACCCTTACAAGTCTCTGTGGCGCAATTGGTTAGCGCGTTCGGCTGTTAACCGGAAGGTTGGTGGTTCAAGCCCACCCAGGGACGAATGCTTTTTAAGTTGAACTCAAGCAGCTGGTGCTGGACTTCAGGAAGAATAGTCGGGAACAGGACCCCATTACCATCAATGGGTCTGCCGTAGAGAAGGGAAGCAGCTTCAAGTTCCTAGGTGTTGTCACCTGGGACGTGCACATCAAACAGGTGGTGAAAAAGGCCCAGCAGCACCTCAGGTGACTTAAGAAGTTTAGCGTGGGGACCTAAACTAAAAAAAGTTTAGGGAACTTGAAGCAAGTTTTTTGCTAGATTGTTCCTAGGAGGATCTTCAAACTCTGCTCCCACTGGAGAAGGCACTAGGAGGAACGTCAGACTCTGCTCCCATTGGAGGAGAAAGCACTATGGGCAACTTCAGACTCTGCTCCCATTGAAGAAGGCACTAGGAGGAAGTTCAGACTGCTCCAATGAGTTTTCAGAAGGAGGCGAGGAAAGAGGACACAGGGAATCAAGGGTATTGACAGAAGGACTTGTGGGATGTGTCAGGGTAACAGCACTGTACCTAGGGTGACCAGATGTCCCGCTTTGCGCGGGACTGCACAGCATTTTCACGACTTTTGGTGCGTCCCGCAAATTGGGACGATGTCCCGCATATTTAATTTTGATTGGCTAAAACACTTTTCTAAAATCTGATTCATCCAATGGCTGTGGAGAAAGCAGGGAAGGCTATCGTCACGGGGCCAGTGTCCATCTAAGCGCCGCAACAAAGCGCAGCGAACGTCCAGTCTTCAGCCTATCAGGAAACAGCATTAATGTTGCCATGGCAACGGACATTGCCCCACGTGGACATAGGGAGCTGGCTGAATGTGTGAACCAGCCGCTGACTCAAAGGTCGTAAAGTGAAACTTATTGTGTCAACAATATCTAGTTTTCGTTTTTTTTCTTCACAACACCAACTTGAAGTTTTAAAGTACCCACTCGATATAATAAACAATAGTTTAACGATAACTAAAAACGTATAATGTCTGGATTGGATTCACTGTCGCTTTAGGACGTGTTCAAAAGCAAGGACTACAATGTATGACACATCATTTGAAAGCTTACAATCTGTAGTGTCAGGCTATCTAAAAACTGAAAAATGACAATTTGGCAATTGGTTTATCCTTTGACTAGCTGTTATCACTGTCATTGTGTGTTGTTTTCGTTGTTGTTTTCGTCTAGTGTGTGTGCGAGTTAGCCAGCCTTGACAGCTATGTCAATGCATTTGTGTTGCAAATGGGAGGCTAGTTAGCTAACTAGATAGCCTACATACTCAATCATCTACAGGCCTAACACTGTCAGGCTACTTTTCTTTATTAATATACTAAATCGATACTGCACTTTGACCTCACTTTCTGCTCCATACAGATACTTTATTGTGACGTTCACATTCAAATAAGATATATTTGTTTTTATCTGCAAAGTCTATTGGATGCTACTGGATAAACCAAACAGAATAGGAAACAGAATGGAAATGCACATATATTTTAAAAAATTGGATAGACATAGCTCTCTCGGCCGGGGGGGCGGGGGGATGCTACCAGGGGCACCTAAAGTTCGATCCAGGCCTGTTGAGAGGGTGTCCCACATTGTCCCACACAAACATACTCCTTGTCCCACATTTGGTTTGTTGGGACCTGGTCACCCTAACTGTACCCCATGGGTGAAAGGGGAAGAAAATGTTTCCGCCCGGTCTCGAACCGGGGACCTTTCGCGTGTTAGGCTAACGTGATAACCACTACACTACGGAAACTCTGAAAGCAAGCTTTATACCAACTAGCTAGCTAATTCCAACGGCATGTCTCCTATAAAGCTATTCCCCTCCCCAAACTTGCTAACTTAAGTGAGAGGAGCTATCTTATCCCTAGCCTGAGAAGTGAACTTAATCTTGTTTAAATCATTGTGTTACTGGTAGCTGTGTAGCTAGTAGGAGTTGTTTTGTTGTTGAGGCTGTGTGGCCTGGAAGTTAGTTTCTATTGAAAGCAATTGTGTTTGAATGCTATTGCTGCTAATTTGCACTGGGAGGACTTTCAACTTTTCCAGCTATTTATGCCTGGTCAGCTCTGACATTGTCAAATACATTTTGGACTAAGTGTGAGGAGCTATCTTTTCCCTAGCCTGAGTAAGTGAACTTCATCTTGTCTAAATCATTGTGTTATTGATAGCTATGTTGCTAGTAGTAGTTTTGTCGTTGAGGTTGTTTGCCGGGTGCCAGGAATGCCGAGTGCCATTCCTCCTCGAAGCGGAAAGCAACAGTCATAAAATGCTACTGTTTCCGCCCGGTTTCGAACCGGGGACCTTTCGCGTGTGAGGCGAACGTGATAACCACTACACTACGGAAACGCCATGCCAAAGACGAATGTGTGGTGCGAGCGGCTTTTGATCTTTGTAAGTGGTAATTGATAAAGGCACTTGGCTTGAATTAGAGCTACAAGATAAAGGAAACTCTCCCCATCGGGGAATTGAACCCCGGTCTCCCGCGTGACAGGTGGGGATACTGACCACTATACTAACGAGGAGGAGGTATATAATGTGTTGTCGGTTCGATTCCTGCCCAATGCACACTTTTTGCAACAGTCCTTTGCTCACCTGGTGCTTTACATATAAGAAAATGGAAGGAAAACGGTGCAGGGCACTTGAAGTAAGTAGAACGTATTTGCTGGATTGTTCCTAGGAGGAACTTCAAACTCTGCTGCCATTGGAGGAGAAGGCACTTGGCTTGAATTTGAGCTATAAGATAAAGGCACTTCTCCCCGTCGGGGAATTGAACCCCGGTCTCCCGCGTGACAGGCGGGGATACTGACCACTATACTAACGAGGAGGTGGTACAAGATTCGTGGGTTTGATTCCCGGCCAATGAACAAATACTTTTTGCACCAGTCCTTTGCTCACCTGGTGCTTTCCATATTGCAAATGGCTGGAAAACAGTTTAGGGAACTTGAAGCAAGTAGAAAGTATTTGCTAGATTGTTCCTAGGAGGATCTTCAAACTCTGCTCCCACTGGAGAAGGCACTAGGAGGAACTTCAGACTCTGCTCCCATTGGAGGAGAAAGCACTATGGGCAACTTCAGACTCTGCTCCCCACTCTGAAAGCATGCTTTATACCAACTAGCTAGCTAATTCCAACGGCATGTCTCCTATAAAGCTATTCCCCTCCCCAAACTTGCTAACTTAAGTGAGAGAAGCTATCTTATCCCTAGCCTGAGAAGTGAACTTAATCTTGTTTAAATCATTGTGTTACTGGTAGCTGTGTTGCTAGTAGGAGTTGTTTTGTTGTTGAGGCTGTGTGGCCTGGAAGTTAGTTTCTATTGAAAGCAATTGTGTTTGAATGCTATTGCTGCTAATTTGCACTGGGAGGACTTTCAACTTTTCCAGCTATTTATGCCTGGTCAGCTCTGACATTGTCAAATACATTTTGGACTAAGTGAGAGGAGCTATCTTTTCCCTAGCCTGAGTAAGTGAACTTCATCTTGTCTAAATCATTGTGTTATTGATAGCTATGTTGCTAGTAGTAGTTTTGTCGTTGAGGTTGTTTGCCGGGTGCCAGGAATGCCGAGTGCCATTCCTCCTCCAAGCGGAAAGCAACAGTCATAAAATGCTACTGTTTCCGCCCGGTTTCGAACCGGGGACCTTTCGCGTGTAAGGCGAACGTGATAACCACTACACTACGGAAACTCTGAAAGCATGCAAAGACGAATGTGTGGTGCCAGCGGCTTTTGATCCTTTTAAGTGGTAATTGATAAAGGCACTTGGCTTGGCTTAAAGCTTGGCTTTTACTTGGCTGTAAAACTTTTTTTTTTTTTTAACAGTTTGTAAAACTTTTGTAAAACTTTTTTTTTTTTTGCTGTAAAACTTAAAATCTTAAAGTAAAACTTTACTTGGCTTAAGGTTTGGCCAAAGTTGGCTTGGCTTAAAGTTTGCACCAAGTCCGTCACGTGGGAGGGAGGATAGCGCTAGCACTAATGGTGCTAAATGGATATCACTAGTCAGTAAGTAGCGGCACCCCTGACCGTAACACCTGCATAGTTACTTCGAAAACAGTTTAAAGTTATTTAAACAGCAGCAGAGTTTAGCAGACAGGAAGATTAGTTAGCTCGCACATCATGTGACTTGGATGAGGACCCCCTCCCCCAACCTCCCCAAGTCTTCTTTTTTTTGTGCAGATCTACACGATTCACATGGGTGAGCTATTTTCAGGGAAAAACGGCTAATTTAAGTTAATAATTTAAGTTAAGTTATTCAAGTTTGCACCAAGTCCGTCACATGGGATTGTCTCTCCGATGGCACCATTTCGGTCACCATCCCACTACTCCCCTGGGGAAGAAGAATGTGGTGAACCCCGGGGTAGAGTAACTCGCCCCTGCGGCTAACCAACCGTACACAGGGAAGTTACACTACCCCTCCGTTCGGGAGAGCGTTCTCCCCGTGAAAGATAGAGAGAATTATGAAAACAAAACTGTCATTATGACTAACCTAAAACTTTTTACTATTTAACTTTTACATAATCAATTTACGTTATTAGGTTATTTTAAGGCAATTGACTGACATTCATTCTGACAATTTTAGACTAGCTTGTCCGTTACCAGGTAAGATATTATAATTATATATTAATATAATATATGTTGTAATATACGTCATTGTTAGCTCTGTAATGCTATTATTAAGTACTTGGTATCGGTACTCGGTATCAGCAAGTACCCAAATGTAAGTACTTGTATTTGGTCTGAAAAAAAATGCTATGGGTGCATCCCTAGCCTAAAAACTATTTCTGTATTACAATGTCATTGTTTTTATTGTAAGAATGTTACAAATCCCTTACTGCCCCTTTCTTGAGTGCGGGACTGACTTCATCGTTTAAGAATGGATACAACTCTTCATCCACATCGCCATCGACACCATCATCTTTACATCTGCATATAATGGCAATATGAAGTTAATTAAAAATGTAGTGCTCTCAGAAATGTTTTGTTTTTTAACTGTCAGTGACATCTTCTGGCTGATGTAAGAATTGCATGTCACCAACTGGACATGCTGACAAATGAATATCATTGTTAAAATCCATTGTTGTCATTACCACGACCTTGCACTTAACAGGACAAAACAAGCCAAGGTTTACCAGGCCACCCAAAGAACAAATACAAGTCTCCAAGTGGCTTGGCTTTATTCCAAGTGGCTTGATGGCCGTGTTGAAAGACTACATGACTGACTGGTTTATTTAATCTTTTTGATACCTACAATTGTAGAAGGAAAGTCAGTGTGAAGGACAAGAGTATCATCATCAAAAACAAACTTCAGCAAATGACACATAGGCGTTTAACTCACCTCAACTCTGTAATTGGAAGGTGGGTGGTGAAAGGTGACTATTGATAATCTTCTGGATTCTAAGCTGTGGTTTTCTTTGTCTTTTTCTTTTGTATTACATTGCGGATAGCCTAGTGATATTTGTTATTTTTTAAATGTTGTGTTGTTTCAGTGTTAAGAATGGAAAATGATGTTTATTTATTTATTTTGTGTTTTGTGACAGGTGCTTTTTGTTATTAGTTATTAGTTTATATTTTGTATTTTTAAATCATGTTCAAAATAAAGATTAATTAATTAATTCATTATTTGCTTCTTGACCACACGTCAACTTAGACGACAACATCTGCCGAAAACACCAATAAGCCACACTAAAAGTTGAGATGCCAAAGACAGTCTTCTAATGCTAAATCATGTTGGTAATACAGTTAGACATCAAATGAAAGTTATGTCTCAGTGTCGGACTAGTACATCATCATTCTGGCTTACCTTTAAGGACGGCAGCAGAGTTGCTGTTTGCGGTCTTCTCATTCAGGTTCACCTGTAACCATAAACATGGTAATAATTACTGTGCTTGCAAAGCAACTCCACTGATATCTTTCTATTTTCTATGCTACTCCTCCCTCAGCTTTTATGCTAAAAATACAATTTCAACTTTATAACTTTCAGAGGTCTAAATTGAGTTGTGTGGTGGCACTACAGTTGCTTGAATCAACTTTTTGATAATCATTATTATTTATTCTTTTATAACATATATTATAACCACTTACGTGCACATTTTAACAGAGGTGTATGGTGACCACACACTCCAAATCAAGTTTAAAGGTGCAAAAAAAACTCCAAAAGTGATCTACACGATTCACATGGTCATGGATGATGTTATTTTCTTCAACGAATGTTATCGAATCTCACATGAGAGCAGAAACACAAGCAATACAGTAAAAGGTTCTTATTGTAATGAGGTACAACATTTGTTCTACTGTCATTAAGTTGTTAAGGAGTTGTTAAGAAGTGCGCAGTTGACTGATCAAACTGAGCTAGTTAACAGAGTTCGCGTTAGCCGCGGATGCTAACGCGATAGTTAGCTAGGTATTGGACTATGTCAGTGTTGTATCTCTGCAAACAATTCAATTGCATTGTTTTCCACACGTTAGATGGGGAAGAAGGGACCACCTGAAACATTTCTCATCACTGTTGTTGATCAAACGACGTGATTGCGCCTACCTGCACATGTGATTGTCTGCTCCACACCAGCTAGCAACACAGCTACCACGAGACATGACGCACCAGGGAGAACAGACTCCACACACTCGCTAGCAGGATTCATTTGGATCAACTATTCCGTTTTAGTGGAGCCACTCTGGTTTTGCATTAGTTACACACTTGTACAGATTCAATAACAATAGGCTAGGTGCACGATCTCCACTACTTCCTAAAAGGCACATTGCATGAACATATCCTGTCTCACTCTATTGGGTTTAATTGATTAATCAGCTGTGCACTGTGTGTTCCAACAGTTTACCGCACAGCTGATTAATCAATTAAACCAATAGAGTGAGACAGTTATGTTCATGCAAGGTGCCTTTCAGGAAGTAGTGGAGGTCGTGCACCTAGCCTATTGTATTCCATACCTAGGATTTATATTTCACCAAGATTATTTACCTGCGTCATGACACTGTAAACGAAAGCACCTCCGGTCGATCACTTTGGACGGGTGGAGACTGGGGGCGGGACTTGTAGTCAACTAACCCGCAGCGATAGGCCGATATATATTAAAGGGGCGGAAGAATCGACTGAAATAACGTTTCCAAACTTTTTTTGAGGAGTTTAGATACGAGTTCTGCGGTGTATTGCTGGTAGTCAAACATATGTACAGGTGCTGGTCATATAGTTAGAATATCATCAAAAAGTTGATTTATTTCAGTAATTCCATTCAAAAAGTGAAACTTGTATAATGTATACATTCATTCCACATAGACTGATATATTTCAAGTGTTTATTGCTTTTAATTTTTATGATTATTACTGACAACTAATGAAAACCCCAAATTTTGTATCTCAGAAAATTAGAATATTGTGAAAAGGTTCAATATTGAAGACCCCTGGTGCCACACTCTAATCAGCTAATTAACTCAAAACACCTGCAAACGCCTTTAAATGGTCCCTCAGTCCAGTTCTGTAGGCTACACAATCATGGGGAAGACTGCTGACCTGACAGTTGTCCAAAAGACGACCATTGAATACACCTTGCACAAGGAGGGCAAGACACAAAAGGTCATTGCTAAAGAGGCTGGCTGTTTACAGAGCTCTGTGTCCAAGCAAATTAATAGAGGGAAGGAAAAGATCAGGGTTCGAGTTATGTGGGAGCCAATGGGAGCTGAGCTCCCATAGAGATGGTCTGAGACTCTCTGAGCTCCCATGAAGGCAGTAAAATCAAAAATCTGTGGGGGTCGCTAATAATACATTACCACAACTATTATTTGATCAAAATGTCAATGTAATGAATATTATTTAATTTATATTATAAATATTGTAAAATAAACACGTTTTCCAAAAGAGCTACGCGCACCATTAATCTCCTGTGAATGACAGTAGGCCTTTGACTGCCTGCACTTCACCACCAAGACACCATGGGGCGCAGTAGAATATTGTGCAACAGCAAAAGGTTGATTAATCAGCTGTGCGGTAAACCGTTGGAACACACAGTGCACAGCTGATTAATCAATTAAACCAATAGAGTGAGACAGGATATGTTCATATACCAGTTGCCTTTCAGGAAGTAGTGAGATCGTGCACCTAGCCTATTATTGAGAAGCAAACATTCATTCATTAGCTATACAGGAGTATATACATACAGTAGCTACCATGCTGCCCAAAAAAAGGCAATTTTTTTGACCCTCTCCCGTTCATCCAATCTTGGATAAAGAAAGAACATCGGACGTCAGCATCATGGGTTCCAGGACCGCGACCGCAGCCTACTGAAAACAGACCAAACAGGTCTATCTTGTCTCCGTAAAGGTAAGGTGGCTTTTACTTTTTACTAACCTAGTGTACATGTATTTTTCGCTCCTTCTGTATAGCAAAAATAACACAATTATTGGCCGAGATACATGTGTGACTATCGCTTTTATAGCTGTTGTTTCATGTGGGGCTGTTGATGTGGTGAAATGAGTAGCCTGCAGCTGTAGCGTCAGGATATGTTGGTATTTGAGGAGGAGGATGAGGATGAGGATGATGTTTCGGTACCGGTACCGTTTTTAAAGTATCGATTTGTCACCGGTATCGAATAAAACCCAAACTGTACCCAACCCTAACTATATGTTTACATGCCAACTAATTAGCTAATTCATTTCTGTCATTTAGAGCTGAGGGGAGCAACAGAGAGACGGACAACAGGACAGTAACAGAGAGACAACGGGAGAGGAGAGCAATAGAGACAGAACTGAATGCACTGAACTTTTTTTTTTATTCTTTGCATTATTAACACTGTTGTGTTATTGTGTTATTAAAGTGTTTAAGTGTTTTATGGTAAAGCATTATGAGTGGTGTGTGTGCAGGGTGCTCGTGAGTTGTATATTTTGGGGAGGGGGGAGGCTTGTGTATGGGGGCGGGGGGTCCTCACACAAAGGAGTAGCCTAGGGCCACTGACCACCTTAATCCGCTACTGCCTATAGCTAATTAAAACTTGTAAGTCCCATCGCTGTGTGGGCATGATTCGCGCGTGCATGAGAACATTTCGCACTGTTATTTTGGAGACCCCCACAGAGATCAGCTTATAACTCGAACCCTGGAAAAGATGTTGTAGAAAACAGTGTACAAGCAATAGGGATAACCGCACCCGCACCCGAAAAAGTCACAAAAAGCAACCGAAGCCTCGTTTAGAGCTTTCTGATCAAGAAGAAGAAGGCATTTTCAGACGGAGAAGTTGTCAAAGAAGCAATGCTTATAATTGCTAACACTGTACTAGAAGACGAGAAAAATGGAACCGATCTAATCTCCACTCTCTCCGACGTCCAACTGGGGGCATCTACGATGGCTAGACGAGTGTCAGCTATGTCTGGTAACTTGGTGGGTCTTCCCTCGCACTCCCATTTCCCTGAGTAGCCTGGATGTTGAGGTGGCTACGAACCCTCTGCAGCCTACTTCCACTGGGCGTACCTTCGCTGTCCAGCCTTGTTGTTGGGCATCTGCTGCGAGTTCAGTGTACCTCAGCCTCTTCCGCTCGTAGGCCTCCTCCACTGCACCCTCCCAGGGCACAGTGAGCTCGATGATGTCAACGAGCTTGAGCGAGGCTGACCACAGCACAAGGTCTGGTCGCAGGTTGGGGGCTGCGATCTCAGCTGGGAAGCAGAGTTTCTTGTCCAAGTCTGCCAGCAGCTTCCAGTCCCGTGCTCTGCCCAGCTGCCCAGTGTCTGGTCTTATGGTGGTGAGGCTGGCTTGACCCTTGCCCTCCCGAACAAATGGTGCTGGCTGCCACCGGGATGACGGGGGAGGAAGGGCGTTCACACTTGTCCGTTGACTTTCCAGCACTGCTGCAAGACACCTTAGCACCTGGTCGTGCCGCCAGGTGTAACGGCCTTGGGTGAGGCTGGTCTTGCATCCCACTAAGATGTGCTTCAGTGTTGCTGGACTTTGACATAGAGGGCACGTGGGGTCTTCGCCATACCACTGGCTTAGGTTTGCAGGAGAAGGCAGGACATCGTAGGCAGCCCTGATGGTGAAGCTCGCTCTGAATGCCTCCATCTCCCACAGATCTTTCCAGGAGATCTTCCTCTTTTCCACTCCTTCCCATGCCATCCACTGCCCTTGCTTTGCCTGCGCCACAAAGCCAAAGCCTACCAGGGCGTTTTCTGACATGAACTTCATCAAGAACAAACACAGAACACGCCTCACTGATGCACATCTGAAAGACTCACTCACAGTTGCAGTGTCAAGTTACACACCAGATTACAATATACTGGTGAACAGCATGCAATGCCAGTCTTCCCACTAACAAAGAAACAGATACCAGATGTTGTCAGTGGCAACATGGCAGTGCCATGGCAAAGTTGAATTGAAATATTGAAGAATTGTGTTCAATTTAAAAGTGTGTTCATGACATGTAACAGTTATAATTTGTTAAAAATGCAGCAGATGTGGTCATTAGTTCAAAATGTGACAAGATGTATTTAAAAATATGTAAGTTGATTTTTCTTTAACATTACATAATTGATAACGTTTTGAAACATGGTGCAACATAGTTCATGATTTCTTAAAAGGGTTTGTCAGTGGCTAGTGAAAATGGGTAATTTTTCCTATGAAATGTAGTGATGTTTTCTTAAAAGGGTTTGTCAGTGGCTAGTGAAAATGGGACATTTTTCCTATGAAATGTTTTGATGTTTTCTTAAAAGGGTTAGTCAGTGGCTAGTGAAAATGGGAAATGTTTCCTATGAAATGTTTTGATGTTTTCTTAAAAGGGTTATTAGTCAGTGGCTAGTGAAAATGGGACATTTTTCCTATGAAATGTATTGATGTTTTCTTAAAAGGGTTAGTCAGTGGCTAGTGAAAATGGGAAATTTTTCCTATGAAATGTTTTGATGTTTTCTTAAAAGTATTTGTCAGTGGCTTGTGAAAATGGGTAATTTTTCCTATGAAATGTAGTGATGTTTTCTTAAAAGGGTTTGTCAGTGGCTAGTGAAAATGGGAAATTTTTCCTATGAAATGTAGTGATGTAAATGATCATCTAAAAAATGTAACAATTACTGAGATTAATAGAGATAAAGTGTCGAATATTGATATCTGTTTCCCACCTTGTTGTCATTTTTGAGAATTATTGTGAGAAATCATTAACGTGATCAGTGTCTTCACATAGATGAGTATCATTAATCATTATTAATAATATATAACTAAAGGCAAACTGAGCAAATTTGTTATTTCAGAAGAGCGTATCAAACTGGTAGCCCTTCGTTTGACTCAGTACCGATGAAGTAGCTCTCAGTTTCAAAAAGGTTGGTGACCCCACATGTCATGAATGCATTGGTGGTATAGTGGTGAGCATAGCTGCCTTCCAAGCAGTTGACCCGGGTTTGATTCCCGGCCAATGCAAGTAAGCGATCCTTTTCCCAAGGGGCCCATGCCTGCAGTTCCAAAAGTGCTGGCCTGACACTGCAGGCTCGTTGATAGCGTGGCTTCCAACAACGCCTGTGCCTTCCATATTGAAGCAGTTTCCGCACTCAAAGAAGCTATTTGATGATGTCCTATTTGAATGTGCTCTACCAAAGACGTTCCGGATGCTTTGCATTGTTTCTCCACAACCAACTCCTCTGTTGACACGGTGTTCCAACAGGGCTGTCAAGCGGAAAAAGCAGTAAGGCTGTGCGACGAGGATGGGATTCGAACCCACGCGTGCAGAGCACAATGGATTAGCAGTCCATCGCCTTAACCACTCGGCCACCTCGTCATGCGCTCACTTTGAGCCAGTAGCGCTACCCACTGGATCTTGAAAGCCAGGACGTGTCAAAACAGTTTTTGAACATGGAATTTTGCAGTGACCCGAGGCAAGATCTGTTGAAGCATTGAGCCAAAGCACTTCCATTTGGTGGTCCCAGCTGGTGAAAGGTTTAGTGAAAGGCCTCGTCCGGGATTTGAACCCGGGACCTCTCACACAAAGCGAGAATCATACCCCTAGACCAACGAGCCAACTGAAGAAATTGTTCCCCTCCCCCGCAACGGAGCCTCAGGTTGGGAGAAGTGTCCGCCCTGAAAGGCCTAAAGAAGGGACTTTTATTAAGCCGTGATATATCATTGTTGCGGTCCATCCTCATGTCATGAATGCATTGGTGGTATAGTGGTGAGCATAGCTGCCTTCCAAGCAGTTGACACGGGTTAGATTCCCGGCCAATGCAAGTAAGCAAACCTTTTCCCAAGGGGCCCATGCCTGCAGTTCAAAAGTGCTGGCCTGACACTGCAGGCTCGTTGATAAGGTGGCTTCCAACAACGCCTGTGCCTTCCATATTGAAGCAGTTTCCGACCTCAAAGAAGCTATTCGATGATGTCCCATTTGAATGTGCTCTACGAAAGACGTTCCGGATGCTTTGCATTGTTTCTCCACCACCAACTCCTCTGTTGACACGGTGTTCCAATGGGGCTGTCAAGCGGAAAAAGCAGTAAGGCTGTACGACAAGGATGGGATTCGAACACACGCGTGCAGAGCACAATGGATTAGCAGTCCATCGCCTTAACCACTCGGCCACCTCGTCATGCGCTCACTTTGAGCCAGTAGCGCTACCCACCGGATCTTGAAAGCCAGGACGTGTCAAAACAGTTTTTGAACATGGAATTTTGCAGTGACCCGAGGCAAGATCTGTTGAAGCATTGAGCCAAAGCACTTCCATTTGGTGGTCCCAGCTGGTGAAAGGTTTAGTGAAAGGGCTCGTCCGGGATTTGAACCCGGGACCTCTCGCACCCTAAGCGAGAATCATACCCCTAGACCAACGAGCCGTCTGAAGAAAGCATTCCCCTCCCCCGCAACGGAGCCTCAGGTTGGGAGAAGTGTCCGCCCTGAAAGGCCTAAAGAAGGGACTTTTATTAAGCCGTGATATATCATTGTTGCGGTCCATCCTCATGTCATGAATGCATTGGTGGCATAGTGGTGAGCATAGCTGCCTTCCAAGCAGTTGACACGGGTTAGATTCCCGGCCAATGCAAGTAAGCAAACCTTTTCCCAAGGGGCCCATGCCTGCAGTTCAAAAAGTGCTGGCCTGACACTGCAGGCTCGTTGATAAGGTGGCTTCCAACAACGCCTGTGCCTTCCATATTGAAGCAGTTTCTGACCTCAAAGAAGCTATTCGATGATGTCCCATTTGAATGTGCTCTACGAAAGACGTTCCGGATGCTTTGCATTGTTTCTCCACCACCAACTCCTCTGTTGACACGGTGTTCCAATGGGGCTGTCAAGCGGAAAAAGCAGTAAGGCTGTGCGACGAGGATGGGATTCGAACCCACGCGTGCAGAGCACAATTGATTAGCAGTCCATCGCCTTAACCACTCGGCCACCTCGTCATGCGCTCACTTTGAGCCAGTAGCGCTACCCACCGGATCTTGAAAGCCAGGACGTGTCAAAGCAGTTTTTGAACATGGAATTTTGCAGTGAACCGAGGCAATATCTGTTGAAGCATTGAGCCAAAGCACTTCCATTTGGTGGTCCCAGCTGGTGAAAGGTTTAGTCAAAGGGCTCGTCCGGGATTTGAACCCGGGACCTCTCGCACCCAAAGCGAGAATCATACCCCTAGACCAACGAGCCGTCTGAAGAAATTGTTCCCCTCCCCCGCAACGGAGCCTCAGGTTGGGAGAAGTGTCCGCCCTGAAAGGCCTAAAGAAGGGACTTTTATTAAGCCGTGATATATCATTGTTGCGGTCCATCCTCATGTCATGAATGCATTGGTGGTATAGTGGTGAGCATAGCTGCCTTCCAAGCAGTTGACACGGGTTAGATTCCCGGCCAATGCAAGTAAGCAAACCTTTTCCCAAGGGGCCCATGCCTGCAGTTCAAAAAGTGCTGGCCTGACACTGCAGACTCGTTGATAAGGTGGCTTCCAACAACGCCTGTGCCTTCCATATTGAAGCAGTTTCCGACCTCAAAGAAGCTATTCGATGATGTCCCATTTGAATGTGCTCTACGAAAGACGTTCCGGATGCTTTGCATTGTTTCTCCACCACCAACTCCTCTGTTGACACGGTGTTCCAATGGGGCTGTCAAGCGGAAAAAGCAGTAAGGCTGTGCGACGAGGATGGGATTCGAACCCACGCGTGCAGAGCACAATGGATTAGCAGTCCATCGCCTTAACCACTCGGCCACCTCGTCATGCACTCACTTTGAGCCAGTAGCGCTACCCACCGGATCTTGAAAGCCAGGACGTGTCGAAGCAGTTTTTGAACATGGAATGTTGCAGTGACCCGAGGCAAGATCTGTTGAAGCATTGAGCCAAAGCACTTCCATTTGGTGGTCCCAGCTGGTGAAAGGTTTGGTCAAAGGGCTCGTCCGGGATTTAAACCCGGGACCTCTCGCACCCGAAGCGAGAATCATACCCCTAGACCAACGAGCCGTCTGAAGAAGCTGTTCCCCTCCCCCGCAACGGAGCCTCAGGTTGGGAGAAGTGTCCGCCCTGAAAGGCCTAAAGAAGGGACTTTTATTAAGCCGTGATATATCATTGTTGCGGTCCATCCTCATGTCATTTATGCATTGGTGGTATAGTGGTGAGCATAGCTGCCTTCCAAGCAGTTGACACGGGTTAGATTCCCGGCCAATGCAAGTAAGCAAACCTTTTCCCAAGGGGCCCATGCCTGCAGTTCAAAAAGTGCTGGCCTGACACTGCAGGCTCGTTGATAAGGTGGCTTCCAACAACGCCTGTGCCTTCCATATTGAAGCAGTTTCCGACCTCAAAGAAGCTATTCGATGATGTCCCATTTGAATGTGCTCTACGAAAGACGTTCCGGATGCTTTGCATTGTTTCTCCACCACCAACTCCTCTGTTGACACGGTGTTCCAATGGGGCTGTCAAGCGGAAAAAGCAGTAAGGCTGTGCGACGAGGATGGGATTCGAACCCACGCGTGCAGAGCACAATGGATTAGCAGTCCATCGCCTTAACCACTCGGCCACCTCGTCATGCGCTCACTTTGAGCCAGTAGCGCTACCCACCGGATCTTGAATGCCAGGACGTGTCAAAGCAGTTTTTGAACATGGAATTTTGCAGTGACCCGAGGCAAGATCTGTTGAAGCATTGAGCCAAAGCACTTCCATTTGGTGGTCCCAGCTGGTGAAAGGTTTAGTCAAAGGGCTCGTCCGGGATTTGAACCCGGGACCTCTCGCACCCAAAGCGAGAATCATACCCCTAGACCAACGAGCCGTCTGAAGAAATTGTTCCCCTCCCCCGCAACGGAGCCTCAGGTTGGGAGAAGTGTCCGCCCTGAAAGGCCTAAAGAAGGGACTTTTATTAAGCCGTGATATATCATTGTTGCGGTCCATCCTCATGTCATGAATGCATTGGTGGTATAGTG
>NC_137679.1:7338908-7351408 GCF_963989245.1 Nansenia antarctica | reverse complement strand
AACTTCATCTTGTCTAAATCATTGTGTTACTGATAGCTATGTTGCTAGTAGTAGTTTTGTCGTTGAGGTTGTTTGCCGGGTGCCAGGAATGCCGAGTGCCATTCCTCCTCGAAGCGGAAAGCAACAGTCATAAAATGCTACTGTTTCCGCCCGGTTTCGAACCGGGGACCTTTCACGTGTGAGGCGAACGTGATAACCACTACACTACGGAAACGCCATGCCAAAGACGAATGTGTGGTGCGAGCGGCTTTTGATCTTTGTAAGTGGTAATTGATAAAGGCACTTGGCTTGAATTAGAGCTACAAGATAAAGGAAACTCTCCCCATCGGGGAATTGAACCCCGGTCTCCCGCGTGACAGGTGGGGATACTGACCACTATACTAACGAGGAGGAGGTATATAATGTGTTGTCGGTTCGATTCCTGCCCAATGCACACTTTTTGCAACAGTCCTTTGCTCACCTGGTGCTTTACATATAAGAAAATGGAAGGAAAACGGTGCAGGGCACTTGAAGTAAGTAGAACGTATTTGCTGGATTGTTCCTAGGAGGAACTTCAAACTCTGCTGCCATTGGAGGAGAAGGCACTTGGCTTGAATTTGAGCTATAAGATAAAGGCACTTCTCCCCGTCGGGGAATTGAACCCCGGTCTCCCGCGTGACAGGCGGGGATACTGACCACTATACTAACGAGGAGGTGGTACAAGAATTGTGGGTTCGATTCTCGGCCAATGAACAAATACTTTTTGCACCAGTCCTTTGCTCACCTGGTGCTTTCCATATTGCAAATGGACGGAAAACAGTTTAGGGAACTTGAAGCAAGTAGAACGTATTTGCTAGATTGTTCCTAGGAGGATCTTCAAACTCTGCTCCCACTGGAGAAGGCACTAGGAGGAACTTCAGACTCTGCTCCCATTGGAGGAGAAAGCACTATGGGCAACTTCAGACTCTGCTCCCCACTCTGGTCAGCTCTGACATTGTCAAATACATTTTGGACTAAGTGAGAGGAGCTATCTTTTCCCTAGCCTGAGTAAGTGAACTTCATCTTGTCTAAATCATTGTGTTATTGATAGCTATGTTGCTAGTAGTAGTTTTGTCGTTGAGGTTGTTTGCCGGGTGCCAGGAATGCCGAGTGCCATTCCTCCTCCAAGCGGAAAGCAACAGTCATAAAATGCTACTGTTTCCGCCCGGTTTCGAACCGGGGACCTTTCGCGTGTAAGGCGAACGTGATAACCACTACACTACGGAAACTCTGAAAGCATGCAAAGACGAATGTGTGGTGCCAGCGGCTTTTGATCCTTTTAAGTGGTAATTGATAAAGGCACTTGGCTTGGCTTAAAGCTTGGCTTTTACTTGGCTGTAAAACTTTTTTTTTTTTTTTTTTACAGTTTGTAAAACTTTTGTAAAACTTTTTTTTTTTTTGCTGTAAAACTTAAAATCTTAAAGTAAAACTTTACTTGGCTTAAGGTTTGGCCAAAGTTGGCTTGGCTTAAAGTTTGCACCAAGTCCGTCACGTGGGAGGGAGGATAGCGCTAGCACTAATGGTGCTAAATGGATATCACTAGTCAGTAAGTAGCGGCACCCCTGACCGTAACACCTGCATAGTTACTTCGAAAACAGTTTAAAGTTATTTAAACAGCAGCAGAGTTTAGCAGACAGGAAGATTAGTTAGCTCGCACATCATGTGACTTGGATGAGGACCCCCTCCCCCAACCTCCCCAAGTCTTCTTTTTTTTGTGCAGATCTACACGATTCACATGGGTGAGCTATTTTCAGGGAAAAACGGCTAATTTAAGTTAATAATTTAAGTTAAGTTATTCAAGTTTGCACCAAGTCCGTCACATGGGATTGTCTCTCCGATGGCACCATTTCGGTCACCATCCCACTACTCCCCTGGGGAAGAAGAATGTGGTGAACCCCGGGGTAGAGTAACTCGCCCCTGCGGCTAACCAACCGTACACAGGGAAGTTGCACTACCCCTCCGTTCGGGAGAGCGTTCTCCCCGTGAAAGATAGAGAGAATGATGAAAACAAAACTGTCATTATGACTAACCTAAAACTTTTTACTATTTAACTTTTACATAATCAATTTACGTTATTAGGTTATTTTAAGGCAATTGACTGACATTCATTCTGACAATTTTAGACTAGCTTGTCCGTTACCAGGTAAGATATTATAATTATATATTAATATAATATATGTTGTAATATACGTCATTGTTAGCTCTGTAATGCTATTATTAAGTACTTGGTATCGGTACTCGGTATCAGCAAGTACCCAAATGTAAGTACTTGTATTTGGTCTGAAAAAAAATGCTATGGGTGCATCCCTAGCCTAAAAACTATTTCTGTATTACAATGTCATTGTTTTTATTGTAAGAATGTTACAAATCCCTTACTGCCCCTTTCTTGAGTGCGGGACTGACTTCATCGTTTAAGAATGGATACAACTCTTCATCCACATCGCCATCGACACCATCATCTTTACATCTGCATATAATGGCAATATGAAGTTAATTAAAAATGTAGTGCTCTCAGAAATGTTTTGTTTTTTAACTGTCAGTGACATCTTCTGGCTGATGTAAGAATTGCATGTCACCAACTGGACATGCTGACAAATGAATATCATTGTTAAAATCCATTGTTGTCATTACCACGACCTTGCACTTAACAGGACAAAACAAGCCAAGGTTTACCAGGCCACCCAAAGAACAAATACAAGTCTCCAAGTGGCTTGGCTTTATTCCAAGTGGCTTGATGGCCGTGTTGAAAGACTACATGACTGACTGGTTTATTTAATCTTTTTGATACCTAAAATTGTAGAAGGAAAGTCAGTGTGAAGGACAAGAGTATCATCATCAAAAACAAACTTCAGCAAATGACACATAGGCGTTTAACTCACCTCAACTCTGTAATTGGAAGGTGGGTGGTGAAAGGTGACTATTGATAATCTTCTGGATTCTAAGCTGTGGTTTTCTTTGTCTTTTTCTTTTGTATTACATTGCGGATAGCCTAGTGATATTTGTTATTTTTTAAATGTTGTGTTGTTTCAGTGTTAAGAATGGAAAATGATGTTTATTTATTTATTTTGTGTTTTGTGACAGGTGCTTTTTGTTATTAGTTATTAGTTTATATTTTGTATTTTTAAATCATGTTCAAAATAAAGATTAATTAATTAATTCATTATTTGCTTCTTGACCACACGTCAACTTAGACGACAACATCTGCCGAAAACACCAATAAGCCACACTAAAAGTTGAGATGCCAAAGACAGTCTTCTAATGCTAAATCATGTTGGTAATACAGTTAGACATCAAATGAAAGTTATGTCTCAGTGTCGGACTAGTACATCATCATTCTGGCTTACCTTTAAGGACGGCAGCAGAGTTGCTGTTTGCGGTCTTCTCATTCAGGTTCACCTGTAACCATAAACATGGTAATAATTACTGTGCTTGCAAAGCAACTCCACTGATATCTTTCTATTTTCTATGCTACTCCTCCCTCAGCTTTTATGCTAAAAATACCATTTCAACTTTATAACTTTCAGAGGTCTAAATTGAGTTGTGTGGTGGCACTACAGTTGCTTGAATCAACTTTTTGATAATCATTATTATTTATTCTTTTATAACATATATTATAACCACTTACGTGCACATTTTAACAGAGGTGTATGGTGACCACACACTCCAAATCAAGTTTAAAGGTGCAAAAAAAACTCCAAAAGTGATCTACACGATTCACATGGTCATGGATGATGTTATTTTCTTCAACGAATGTTATCGAATCTCACATGAGAGCAGAAACACAAGCAATACAGTAAAAGGTTCTTATTGTAATGAGGTACAACATTTGTTCTACTGTCATTAAGTTGTTACGGAGTTGTTAAGAAGTGCGCAGTTGACTGATCAAACTGAGCTAGTTAACAGAGTTCGCGTTAGCCGCGGATGCTAACGCGATAGTTAGCTAGGTATTGGACTATGTCAGTGTTGTATCTCTGCAAACAATTCAATTGCATTGTTTTCCACACGTTAGATGGGGAAGAAGGGACCACTTGAAACATTTCTCATCACTGTTGTTGATCAAACGACGTGATTGCGCCTACCTGCACATGTGATTGTCTGCTCCACACCTGCTAGCAACACAGCTACCACGAGACATGACGCACCAGGGAGAACAGACTCCACACACTCGCTAGCAGGATTCATTTGGATCAACTATTCCGTTTTAGTGGAGCCACTCTGGTTTTGCATTAGTTACACACTTGTACAGATTCAATAACAATAGGCTAGGTGCACGATCTCCACTACTTCCTAAAAGGCACATTGCATGAACATATCCTGTCTCACTCTATTGGGTTTAATTGATTAATCAGCTGTGCACTGTGTGTTCCAACAGTTTACCGCACAGCTGATTAATCAATTAAACCAATAGAGTGAGACAGTTATGTTCATGCAAGGTGCCTTTCAGGAAGTAGTGGAGGTCGTGCACCTAGCCTATTGTATTCCATACCTAGGATTTATATTTCACCAAGATTATTTACCTGCGTCATGACACTGTAAACGAAAGCACCTCCGGTCGATCACTTTGGACGGGTGGAGACTGGGGGCGGGACTTGTAGTCAACTAACCCGCAGCGATAGGCCGATATATATTAAAGGGGCGGAAGAATCGACTGAAATAACGTTTCCAAACTTTTTTTGAGGAGTTTAGATACGAGTTCTGCGGTGTATTGCTGGTAGTCAAACATATGTACAGGTGCTGGTCATATAATTAGAATATCATCAAAAAGTTGATTTATTTCAGTAATTCCATTCAAAAAGTGAAACTTGTATAATGTATACATTCATTCCACATAGACTGATATATTTCAAGTGTTTATTGCTTTTAATTTTTATGATTATTACTGACAACTAATGAAAACCCCAAATTTTGTATCTCAGAAAATTAGAATATTGTGAAAAGGTTCAATATTGAAGACCCCTGGTGCCACACTCTAATCAGCTAATTAACTCAAAACACCTGCAAACGCCTTTAAATGGTCCCTCAGTCCAGTTCTGTAGGCTACACAATCATGGGGAAGACTGCTGACCTGACAGTTGTCCAAAAGACGACCATTGACACCTTGCACAAGGAGGGCAAGACACAAAAGGTCATTGCTAAAGAGGCTGGCTGTTCACAGAGCTCTGTGTCCAAGCAAATTAATAGAGGGAAGGAAAAGATGTTGTAGAAAACAGTGTACAAGCAATAGGGATAACCGCACCCGCACCCGAAAAAGTCACAAAAAGCAACCGAAGCCTCGTTTAGAGCTTTCTGATCAAGAAGAAGAAGGCATTTTCAGACGGAGAAGTTGTCAAAGAAGCAATGCTTATAATTGCTAACACTGTACTAGAAGACGAGAAAAATGGAACCGATCTAATCTCCACTCTCTCCGACGTCCAACTGGGGGCATCTACGATGGCTAGACGAGTGTCAGCTATGTCTGGTAACTTGGTGGGTCTTCCCTCGCACTCCCATCTCCCTGAGTAGCCTGGATGTTGAGGTGGCTATGAACCCTCTGCAGCCTACTTCCACTGGGCGTACCTTCGCTGTCCAGCCTTGTTGTTGGGCATCTGCTGCGAGTTCAGTGTACCTCAGCCTCTTCCGCTCGTAGGCCTCCTCCACTGCACCCTCCCAGGGCACAGTGAGCTCGATGATGTCAACGAGCTTGAGCGAGGCTGACCACAGCACAAGGTCTGGTCGCAGGTTGGGGGCTGCGATCTCAGCTGGGAAGCAGAGTTTCTTGTCCAAGTCTGCCAGCAGCTTCCAGTCCCGTGCTCTGCCCAGCTGCCCAGTGTCTGGTCTTATGGTGGTGAGGCTGGCTTGACCCTTGCCCTCCCGAACAAATGGTGCTGGCTGCCACCGGGATGACGGGGGAGGAAGGGCGTTCACACTTGTCCGTTGACTTTCCAGCACTGCTGCAAGACACCTTAGCACCTGGTCGTGCCGCCAGGTGTAACGGCCTTGGGTGAGGCTGGTCTTGCATCCCACTAAGATGTGCTTCAGTGTTGCTGGACTTTGACATAGAGGGCACGTGGGGTCTTCGCCATACCACTGGCTTAGGTTTGCAGGAGAAGGCAGGACATCGTAGGCAGCCCTGATGGTGAAGCTCGCTCTGAATGCCTCCATCTCCCACAGATCTTTCCAGGAGATCTTCCTCTTTTCCACTCCTTCCCATGCCATCCACTGCCCTTGCTTTGCCTGCGCCACAAAGCCAAAGCCTACCAGGGCGTTTTCTGACATGAACTTCATCAAGAACAAACACAGAACACGCCTCACTGATGCACATCTGAAAGACTCACTCACAGTTGCAGTGTCAAGTTACACACCAGATTACAATATACTGGTGAACAGCATGCAATGCCAGTCTTCCCACTAACAAAGAAACAGATACCAGATGTTGTCAGTGGCAACATGGCAGTGCCATGGCAAAGTTGAATTGAAATATTGAAGAATTGTGTTCAATTTAAAAGTGTGTTCATGACATGTAACAGTTATAATTTGTTAAAAATGCAGCAGATGTGGTCATTAGTTCAAAATGTGACAAGATGTATTTAAAAATATGTAAGTTGATTTTTCTTTAACATTACATAATTGATAACGTTTTGAAACATGGTGCAACATAGTTCATGATTTCTTAAAAGGGTTTGTCAGTGGCTAGTGAAAATGGGTACTTTTTCCTATGAAATGTAGTGATGTTTTCTTAAAAGGGTTTGTCAGTGGCTAGTGAAAATGGGACATTTTTCCTATGAAATGTTTTGATGTTTTCTTAAAAGGGTTAGTCAGTGGCTAGTGAAAATGGGAAATGTTTCCTATGAAATGTTTTGATGTTTTCTTAAAAGGGTTATTAGTCAGTGGCTAGTGAAAATGGGACATTTTTCCTATGAAATGTATTGATGTTTTCTTAAAAGGGTTAGTCAGTGGCTAGTGAAAATGGGAAATTTTTCCTATGAAATGTTTTGATGTTTTCTTAAAAGTATTTGTCAGTGGCTTGTGAAAATGGGTAATTTTTCCTATGAAATGTAGTGATGTTTTCTTAAAAGGGTTAGTCAGTGGGTAGTGAAAATGGGAAATTTTTCCTATGAAATGTAGTGATGTAAATGATCATCTAAAAAATGTAACAATTACTGAGATTAATAGAGATAAAGTGCCGAATATTGATATCTGTTTCCCACCTTGTTGTCATTTTTGAGAATTATTGTGAGAAATCATTAACGTGATCAGTGTCTTCACATAGATGAGTATCATTAATCATTATTAATAATATATAACTAAAGGCAAACTGAGCAAATTTGTTATTTCAGAAGAGCGTATCAAACTGGTAGCCCTTCGTTTGACTCAGTACCGATGAAGTAGCTCTCAGTTTCAAAAAGGTTGGTGACCCCACATGTCATGAATGCATTGGTGGTATAGTGGTGAGCATAGCTGCCTTCCAAGCAGTTGACCCGGGTTTGATTCCCGGCCAATGCAAGTAAGCGATCCTTTTCCCAAGGGGCCCATGCCTGCAGTTCCAAAAGTGCTGGCCTGACACTGCAGGCTCGTTGATAGCGTGGCTTCCAACAACGCCTGTGCCTTCCATATTGAAGCAGTTTCCGCACTCAAAGAAGCTATTTGATGATGTCCTATTTGAATGTGCTCTACCAAAGACGTTCCGGATGCTTTGCATTGTTTCTCCACAACCAACTCCTCTGTTGACACGGTGTTCCAACAGGGCTGTCAAGCGGAAAAAGCAGTAAGGCTGTGCGACGAGGATGGGATTCGAACCCACGCGTGCAGAGCACAATGGATTAGCAGTCCATCGCCTTAACCACTCGGCCACCTCGTCATGCGCTCACTTTGAGCCAGTAGCGCTACCCACTGGATCTTGAAAGCCAGGACGTGTCAAAACAGTTTTTGAACATGGAATTTTGCAGTGACCCGAGGCAAGATCTGTTGAAGCATTGAGCCAAAGCACTTCCATTTGGTGGTCCCAGCTGGTGAAAGGTTTAGTGAAAGGCCTCGTCCGGGATTTGAACCCGGGACCTCTCACACAAAGCGAGAATCATACCCCTAGACCAACGAGCCAACTGAAGAAATTGTTCCCCTCCCCCGCAACGGAGCCTCAGGTTGGGAGAAGTGTCCGCCCTGAAAGGCCTAAAGAAGGGACTTTTATTAAGCCGTGATATATCATTGTTGCGGTCCATCCTCATGTCATGAATGCATTGGTGGTATAGTGGTGAGCATAGCTGCCTTCCAAGCAGTTGACACGGGTTAGATTCCCGGCCAATGCAAGTAAGCAAACCTTTTCCCAAGGGGCCCATGCCTGCAGTTCAAAAGTGCTGGCCTGACACTGCAGGCTCGTTGATAAGGTGGCTTCCAACAACGCCTGTGCCTTCCATATTGAAGCAGTTTCCGACCTCAAAGAAGCTATTCGATGATGTCCCATTTGAATGTGCTCTACGAAAGACGTTCCGGATGCTTTGCATTGTTTCTCCACCACCAACTCCTCTGTTGACACGGTGTTCCAATGGGGCTGTCAAGCGGAAAAAGCAGTAAGGCTGTACGACAAGGATGGGATTCGAACACACGCGTGCAGAGCACAATGGATTAGCAGTCCATCGCCTTAACCACTCGGCCACCTCGTCATGCGCTCACTTTGAGCCAGTAGCGCTACCCACCGGATCTTGAAAGCCAGGACGTGTCAAAACAGTTTTTGAACATGGAATTTTGCAGTGACCCGAGGCAAGATCTGTTGAAGCATTGAGCCAAAGCACTTCCATTTGGTGGTCCCAGCTGGTGAAAGGTTTAGTGAAAGGGCTCGTCCGGGATTTGAACCCGGGACCTCTCGCACCCTAAGCGAGAATCATACCCCTAGACCAACGAGCCGTCTGAAGAAAGCATTCCCCTCCCCCGCAACGGAGCCTCAGGTTGGGAGAAGTGTCCGCCCTGAAAGGCCTAAAGAAGGGACTTTTATTAAGCCGTGATATATCATTGTTGCGGTCCATCCTCATGTCATGAATGCATTGGTGGCATAGTGGTGAGCATAGCTGCCTTCCAAGCAGTTGACACGGGTTAGATTCCCGGCCAATGCAAGTAAGCAAACCTTTTCCCAAGGGGCCCATGCCTGCAGTTCAAAAAGTGCTGGCCTGACACTGCAGGCTCGTTGATAAGGTGGCTTCCAACAACGCCTGTGCCTTCCATATTGAAGCAGTTTCTGACCTCAAAGAAGCTATTCGATGATGTCCCATTTGAATGTGCTCTACGAAAGACGTTCCGGATGCTTTGCATTGTTTCTCCACCACCACCTCCTCTGTTGACACGGTGTTCCAATGGGGCTGTCAAGCGGAAAAAGCAGTAAGGCTGTGCGACGAGGATGGGATTCGAACCCACGCGTGCAGAGCACAATTGATTAGCAGTCCATCGCCTTAACCACTCGGCCACCTCGTCATGCGCTCACTTTGAGCCAGTAGCGCTACCCACCGGATCTTGAAAGCCAGGACGTGTCAAAGCAGTTTTTGAACATGGAATTTTGCAGTGAACCGAGGCAATATCTGTTGAAGCATTGAGCCAAAGCACTTCCATTTGGTGGTCCCAGCTGGTGAAAGGTTTAGTCAAAGGGCTCGTCCGGGATTTGAACCCGGGACCTCTCGCACCCAAAGCGAGAATCATACCCCTAGACCAACGAGCCGTCTGAAGAAATTGTTCCCCTCCCCCGCAACGGAGCCTCAGGTTGGGAGAAGTGTCCGCCCTGAAAGGCCTAAAGAAGGGACTTTTATTAAGCCGTGATATATCATTGTTGCGGTCCATCCTCATGTCATGAATGCATTGGTGGTATAGTGGTGAGCATAGCTGCCTTCCAAGCAGTTGACACGGGTTAGATTCCCGGCCAATGCAAGTAAGCAAACCTTTTCCCAAGGGGCCCATGCCTGCAGTTCAAAAAGTGCTGGCCTGACACTGCAGACTCGTTGATAAGGTGGCTTCCAACAACGCCTGTGCCTTCCATATTGAAGCAGTTTCCGACCTCAAAGAAGCTATTCGATGATGTCCCATTTGAATGTGCTCTACGAAAGACGTTCCGGATGCTTTGCATTGTTTCTCCACCACCAACTCCTCTGTTGACACGGTGTTCCAATGGGGCTGTCAAGCGGAAAAAGCAGTAAGGCTGTGCGACGAGGATGGGATTCGAACCCACGCGTGCAGAGCACAATGGATTAGCAGTCCATCGCCTTAACCACTCGGCCACCTCGTCATGCACTCACTTTGAGCCAGTAGCGCTACCCACCGGATCTTGAAAGCCAGGACGTGTCGAAGCAGTTTTTGAACATGGAATGTTGCAGTGACCCGAGGCAAGATCTGTTGAAGCATTGAGCCAAAGCACTTCCATTTGGTGGTCCCAGCTGGTGAAAGGTTTGGTCAAAGGGCTCGTCCGGGATTTAAACCCGGGACCTCTCGCACCCGAAGCGAGAATCATACCCCTAGACCAACGAGCCGTCTGAAGAAGCTGTTCCCCTCCCCCGCAACGGAGCCTCAGGTTGGGAGAAGTGTCCGCCCTGAAAGGCCTAAAGAAGGGACTTTTATTAAGCCGTGATATATCATTGTTGCGGTCCATCCTCATGTCATTTATGCATTGGTGGTATAGTGGTGAGCATAGCTGCCTTCCAAGCAGTTGACACGGGTTAGATTCCCGGCCAATGCAAGTAAGCAAACCTTTTCCCAAGGGGCCCATGCCTGCAGTTCAAAAAGTGCTGGCCTGACACTGCAGGCTCGTTGATAAGGTGGCTTCCAACAACGCCTGTGCCTTCCATATTGAAGCAGTTTCCGACCTCAAAGAAGCTATTCGATGATGTCCCATTTGAATGTGCTCTACGAAAGACGTTCCGGATGCTTTGCATTGTTTCTCCACCACCAACTCCTCTGTTGACACGGTGTTCCAATGGGGCTGTCAAGCGGAAAAAGCAGTAAGGCTGTGCGACGAGGATGGGATTCGAACCCACGCGTGCAGAGCACAATGGATTAGCAGTCCATCGCCTTAACCACTCGGCCACCTCGTCATGCGCTCACTTTGAGCCAGTAGCGCTACCCACCGGATCTTGAATGCCAGGACGTGTCAAAGCAGTTTTTGAACATGGAATTTTGCAGTGACCCGAGGCAAGATCTGTTGAAGCATTGAGCCAAAGCACTTCCATTTGGTGGTCCCAGCTGGTGAAAGGTTTAGTCAAAGGGCTCGTCCGGGATTTGAACCCGGGACCTCTCGCACCCAAAGCGAGAATCATACCCCTAGACCAACGAGCCGTCTGAAGAAATTGTTCCCCTCCCCCGCAACGGAGCCTCAGGTTGGGAGAAGTGTCCGCCCTGAAAGGCCTAAAGAAGGGACTTTTATTAAGCCGTGATATATCATTGTTGCGGTCCATCCTCATGTCATGAATGCATTGGTGGTATAGTGGTGAGCATAGCTGCCTTCCAAGCAGTTGACACGGGTTAGATTCCCGGCCAATGCAAGTAAGCAAACCTTTTCCCAAGGGGCCCATGCCTGCAGTTCAAAAAGTGCTGGCCTGACACTGCAGACTCGTTGATAAGGTGGCTTCCAACAACGCCTGTGCCTTCCATATTGAAGCAGTTTCCGACCTCAAAGAAGCTATTCGATGATGTTCCATTTGAATGTGCTCTACGAAAGACGTTCCGGATGCTTTGCATTGTTTCTCCACCACCAACTCCTCTGTTGACACGGTGTTCCAATGGGGCTGTCAAGCGGAAAAAGCATTAAGGCTGTGCGACGAGGATGGGATTCGAACCCACGCGTGCAGAGCACAATGGATTAGCAGTCCATCGCCTTAACCACTCGGCCACCTCGTCATGCACTCACTTTGAGCCAGTAGCGCTACCCACCGGATCTTGAAAGCCAGGACGTGTCGAAGCAGTTTTTGAACATGGAATGTTGCAGTGACCTGAGGCAAGATCTGTTGAAGCATTGAGCCAAAGCACTTCCATTTGGTGGTCCCAGCTGGTGAAAGGTTTGGTCAAAGGGCTCGTCCGGGATTTGAACCCGGGACCTCTCGCACCCAAAGCGAGAATCATACCCCTAGACCAACGAGCCGTCTGAAGAAATTGTTCCCCTCCCCCGCAACGGAGCCTCAGGTTGGGAGAAGTGTCCGCCCTGAAAGGCCTAAAGAAGGGACTTTTATTAAGCCGTGATATATCATTGTTGCGGTCCATCCTCATGTCATGAATGCATTGGTGGTATAGTGGTGAGCATAGCTGCCTTCCAAGCAGTTGACACGGGTTAGATTCCCGGCCAATGCAAGTAAGCAAACCTTTTCCCAAGGGGCCCATGCCTGCAGTTCAAAAAGTGCTGGCCTGACACTGCAGACTCGTTGATAAGGTGGCTTCCAACAACGCCTGTGCCTTCCATATTGAAGCAGTTTCCGACCTCAAAGAAGCTATTCGATGATGTTCCATTTGAATGTGCTCTACGAAAGACGTTCCGGATGCTT
>NC_137679.1:7323908-7333908 GCF_963989245.1 Nansenia antarctica | reverse complement strand
TACCCACCGGATCTTGAAAGCCAGGACATAAAAAGCAGTAAGGCTGTGAGACGAGGATGGGATTCGAACCCACTCGTGCAGAGCACAATGGATTAGCAGTCCATCGCCTTAACCACTCGGCCACCTCGTCATGCGCTCACTTTGAACCAGTAGCGCTTCCCACCGGATCTTTAAAGCCAGGACGTGACAAAGCGGTTTTGACCATGGAATTTTGCAGTGACCTGAGGCAAGATCTGTTGAAGCATTGAGCCAAAGAACTTCCATTTGGTTGTCCCAGCTGGTGAAAGGTTTAGTCAAAGGGTTCATCCGGGATTCTCGCACCCACAGCGAGAATCATACCGATTGACCAACTAGCCGTTTAAAAAGCAGGTGCCCCTCCCCCGCAACGGAGCCTCAGGTTGGGAGAAGTGTCCGCCCTGGAGGCGTAAAGCAGGGACTTTCATTAAGGTGTGTGCAACGAATTTGACGTTGAAGAATAGATGTTTACTGAGTTGATATCTGTTGTCTTAAAGAAGTGATCATGCATTGCTCGGGAGAAGTGTCCGCTCGACAGGCGGGGATACTGACCACTATACTAACGAGGAGGTGGTACAAGATTCGTAGGTTCGATTCCCGGCTAATGAACAAATACTTTTTGCACCAGTCCTTTGCTCACCTGGTGCTTTCCATATTGCAAATGGACGGAAAACAGTTTAGGGAACTTGAAGCAAGTAGAATGTATTTGCTAGATTGTTCCTAGGAGGATCTTCAAACTCTAATCCCACTGGAGAAGGCACTAGGAGGAACTTCAGACTCTGCTCCCATTGGAGGAGAAAGCACTATGGGCAACTTCAGACTCTGCTCCCATTGAAGAAGGCACTAGGAGCAAGTTCAGACTGCTCCAATGAGTTTTCAGAAGGAGGCGAGGAAAGAGGACACAGGGAATCAAGGGTATTGACAGAAGGACTTGTGGGATGTGTCAGGGTAACAGCACTGTACCCCATGGGTGAAAGGGGAAGAAAATGTTTCCGCCCGGTCTCGAACCGGGGACCTTTCGCGTGTTAGGCGAACGTGATAACCACTACACTACGGAAACTCTGAAAGGAAGCTTTATACCAACTAGCTAGCTAATTCCAACGGCATGTCTCCTATAAAGCTATTCCCCTCCCCAAACTTGCTAACTTAAGTGAGAGGAGCTATCTTATCCCTAGCCTGAGAAGTGAACTTAATCTTGTTTAAATCATTGTGTTACAGGTAGCTGTGTAGCTAGTAGGAGTTGTTTTGTTGTTGAGGCTGTGTGGCCTGGAAGTTAGTTTCTATTGAAAGCAATTGTGTTTGAATGCTATTGCTGCTAATTTGCACTGGGAGGACTTTCAACTTTTCCAGCTATTTATGCCTGGTCAGCTCTGACATTGTCAAATACATTTTGGACTAAGTGTGAGGAGCTATCTTTTCCCTAGCCTGAGTAAGTGAACTTCATCTTGTCTAAATCATTGTGTTACTGATAGCTATGTTGCTAGTAGTAGTTTTGTCGTTGAGGTTGTTTGCCGGGTGCCAGGAATGCCGAGTGCCATTCCTCCTCGAAGCGGAAAGCAACAGTCATAAAATGCTACTGTTTCCGCCCGGTTTCGAACCGGGGACCTTTCACGTGTGAGGCGAACGTGATAACCACTACACTACGGAAACGCCATGCCAAAGACGAATGTGTGGTGCGAGCGGCTTTTGATCTTTGTAAGTGGTAATTGATAAAGGCACTTGGCTTGAATTAGAGCTACAAGATAAAGGAAACTCTCCCCATCGGGGAATTGAACCCCGGTCTCCCGCGTGACAGGTGGGGATACTGACCACTATACTAACGAGGAGGAGGTATATAATGTGTTGTCGGTTCGATTCCTGCCCAATGCACACTTTTTGCAACAGTCCTTTGCTCACCTGGTGCTTTACATATAAGAAAATGGAAGGAAAACGGTGCAGGGCACTTGAAGTAAGTAGAACGTATTTGCTGGATTGTTCCTAGGAGGAACTTCAAACTCTGCTGCCATTGGAGGAGAAGGCACTTGGCTTGAATTTGAGCTATAAGATAAAGGCACTTCTCCCCGTCGGGGAATTGAACCCCGGTCTCCCGCGTGACAGGCGGGGATACTGACCACTATACTAACGAGGAGGTGGTACAAGAATTGTGGGTTCGATTCTCGGCCAATGAACAAATACTTTTTGCACCAGTCCTTTGCTCACCTGGTGCTTTCCATATTGCAAATGGACGGAAAACAGTTTAGGGAACTTGAAGCAAGTAGAACGTATTTGCTAGATTGTTCCTAGGAGGATCTTCAAACTCTGCTCCCACTGGAGAAGGCACTAGGAGGAACTTCAGACTCTGCTCCCATTGGAGGAGAAAGCACTATGGGCAACTTCAGACTCTGCTCCCCACTCTGGTCAGCTCTGACATTGTCAAATACATTTTGGACTAAGTGAGAGGAGCTATCTTTTCCCTAGCCTGAGTAAGTGAACTTCATCTTGTCTAAATCATTGTGTTATTGATAGCTATGTTGCTAGTAGTAGTTTTGTCGTTGAGGTTGTTTGCCGGGTGCCAGGAATGCCGAGTGCCATTCCTCCTCCAAGCGGAAAGCAACAGTCATAAAATGCTACTGTTTCCGCCCGGTTTCGAACCGGGGACCTTTCGCGTGTAAGGCGAACGTGATAACCACTACACTACGGAAACTCTGAAAGCATGCAAAGACGAATGTGTGGTGCCAGCGGCTTTTGATCCTTTTAAGTGGTAATTGATAAAGGCACTTGGCTTGGCTTAAAGCTTGGCTTTTACTTGGCTGTAAAACTTTTTTTTTTTTTTTTTTACAGTTTGTAAAACTTTTGTAAAACTTTTTTTTTTTTTGCTGTAAAACTTAAAATCTTAAAGTAAAACTTTACTTGGCTTAAGGTTTGGCCAAAGTTGGCTTGGCTTAAAGTTTGCACCAAGTCCGTCACGTGGGAGGGAGGATAGCGCTAGCACTAATGGTGCTAAATGGATATCACTAGTCAGTAAGTAGCGGCACCCCTGACCGTAACACCTGCATAGTTACTTCGAAAACAGTTTAAAGTTATTTAAACAGCAGCAGAGTTTAGCAGACAGGAAGATTAGTTAGCTCGCACATCATGTGACTTGGATGAGGACCCCCTCCCCCAACCTCCCCAAGTCTTCTTTTTTTTGTGCAGATCTACACGATTCACATGGGTGAGCTATTTTCAGGGAAAAACGGCTAATTTAAGTTAATAATTTAAGTTAAGTTATTCAAGTTTGCACCAAGTCCGTCACATGGGATTGTCTCTCCGATGGCACCATTTCGGTCACCATCCCACTACTCCCCTGGGGAAGAAGAATGTGGTGAACCCCGGGGTAGAGTAACTCGCCCCTGCGGCTAACCAACCGTACACAGGGAAGTTGCACTACCCCTCCGTTCGGGAGAGCGTTCTCCCCGTGAAAGATAGAGAGAATGATGAAAACAAAACTGTCATTATGACTAACCTAAAACTTTTTACTATTTAACTTTTACATAATCAATTTACGTTATTAGGTTATTTTAAGGCAATTGACTGACATTCATTCTGACAATTTTAGACTAGCTTGTCCGTTACCAGGTAAGATATTATAATTATATATTAATATAATATATGTTGTAATATACGTCATTGTTAGCTCTGTAATGCTATTATTAAGTACTTGGTATCGGTACTCGGTATCAGCAAGTACCCAAATGTAAGTACTTGTATTTGGTCTGAAAAAAAATGCTATGGGTGCATCCCTAGCCTAAAAACTATTTCTGTATTACAATGTCATTGTTTTTATTGTAAGAATGTTACAAATCCCTTACTGCCCCTTTCTTGAGTGCGGGACTGACTTCATCGTTTAAGAATGGATACAACTCTTCATCCACATCGCCATCGACACCATCATCTTTACATCTGCATATAATGGCAATATGAAGTTAATTAAAAATGTAGTGCTCTCAGAAATGTTTTGTTTTTTAACTGTCAGTGACATCTTCTGGCTGATGTAAGAATTGCATGTCACCAACTGGACATGCTGACAAATGAATATCATTGTTAAAATCCATTGTTGTCATTACCACGACCTTGCACTTAACAGGACAAAACAAGCCAAGGTTTACCAGGCCACCCAAAGAACAAATACAAGTCTCCAAGTGGCTTGGCTTTATTCCAAGTGGCTTGATGGCCGTGTTGAAAGACTACATGACTGACTGGTTTATTTAATCTTTTTGATACCTAAAATTGTAGAAGGAAAGTCAGTGTGAAGGACAAGAGTATCATCATCAAAAACAAACTTCAGCAAATGACACATAGGCGTTTAACTCACCTCAACTCTGTAATTGGAAGGTGGGTGGTGAAAGGTGACTATTGATAATCTTCTGGATTCTAAGCTGTGGTTTTCTTTGTCTTTTTCTTTTGTATTACATTGCGGATAGCCTAGTGATATTTGTTATTTTTTAAATGTTGTGTTGTTTCAGTGTTAAGAATGGAAAATGATGTTTATTTATTTATTTTGTGTTTTGTGACAGGTGCTTTTTGTTATTAGTTATTAGTTTATATTTTGTATTTTTAAATCATGTTCAAAATAAAGATTAATTAATTAATTCATTATTTGCTTCTTGACCACACGTCAACTTAGACGACAACATCTGCCGAAAACACCAATAAGCCACACTAAAAGTTGAGATGCCAAAGACAGTCTTCTAATGCTAAATCATGTTGGTAATACAGTTAGACATCAAATGAAAGTTATGTCTCAGTGTCGGACTAGTACATCATCATTCTGGCTTACCTTTAAGGACGGCAGCAGAGTTGCTGTTTGCGGTCTTCTCATTCAGGTTCACCTGTAACCATAAACATGGTAATAATTACTGTGCTTGCAAAGCAACTCCACTGATATCTTTCTATTTTCTATGCTACTCCTCCCTCAGCTTTTATGCTAAAAATACCATTTCAACTTTATAACTTTCAGAGGTCTAAATTGAGTTGTGTGGTGGCACTACAGTTGCTTGAATCAACTTTTTGATAATCATTATTATTTATTCTTTTATAACATATATTATAACCACTTACGTGCACATTTTAACAGAGGTGTATGGTGACCACACACTCCAAATCAAGTTTAAAGGTGCAAAAAAAACTCCAAAAGTGATCTACACGATTCACATGGTCATGGATGATGTTATTTTCTTCAACGAATGTTATCGAATCTCACATGAGAGCAGAAACACAAGCAATACAGTAAAAGGTTCTTATTGTAATGAGGTACAACATTTGTTCTACTGTCATTAAGTTGTTACGGAGTTGTTAAGAAGTGCGCAGTTGACTGATCAAACTGAGCTAGTTAACAGAGTTCGCGTTAGCCGCGGATGCTAACGCGATAGTTAGCTAGGTATTGGACTATGTCAGTGTTGTATCTCTGCAAACAATTCAATTGCATTGTTTTCCACACGTTAGATGGGGAAGAAGGGACCACTTGAAACATTTCTCATCACTGTTGTTGATCAAACGACGTGATTGCGCCTACCTGCACATGTGATTGTCTGCTCCACACCAGCTAGCAACACAGCTACCACGAGACATGACGCACCAGGGAGAACAGACTCCACACACTCGCTAGCAGGATTCATTTGGATCAACTATTCCGTTTTAGTGGAGCCACTCTGGTTTTGCATTAGTTACACACTTGTACAGATTCAATAACAATAGGCTAGGTGCACGATCTCCACTACTTCCTAAAAGGCACATTGCATGAACATATCCTGTCTCACTCTATTGGGTTTAATTGATTAATCAGCTGTGCACTGTGTGTTCCAACAGTTTACCGCACAGCTGATTAATCAATTAAACCAATAGAGTGAGACAGTTATGTTCATGCAAGGTGCCTTTCAGGAAGTAGTGGAGGTCGTGCACCTAGCCTATTGTATTCCATACCTAGGATTTATATTTCACCAAGATTATTTACCTGCGTCATGACACTGTAAACGAAAGCACCTCCGGTCGATCACTTTGGACGGGTGGAGACTGGGGGCGGGACTTGTAGTCAACTAACCCGCAGCGATAGGCCGATATATATTAAAGGGGCGGAAGAATCGACTGAAATAACGTTTCCAAACTTTTTTTGAGGAGTTTAGATACGAGTTCTGCGGTGTATTGCTGGTAGTCAAACATATGTACAGGTGCTGGTCATATAATTAGAATATCATCAAAAAGTTGATTTATTTCAGTAATTCCATTCAAAAAGTGAAACTTGTATAATGTATACATTCATTCCACATAGACTGATATATTTCAAGTGTTTATTGCTTTTAATTTTTATGATTATTACTGACAACTAATGAAAACCCCAAATTTTGTATCTCAGAAAATTAGAATATTGTGAAAAGGTTCAATATTGAAGACCCCTGGTGCCACACTCTAATCAGCTAATTAACTCAAAACACCTGCAAACGCCTTTAAATGGTCCCTCAGTCCAGTTCTGTAGGCTACACAATCATGGGGAAGACTGCTGACCTGACAGTTGTCCAAAAGACGACCATTGACACCTTGCACAAGGAGGGCAAGACACAAAAGGTCATTGCTAAAGAGGCTGGCTGTTCACAGAGCTCTGTGTCCAAGCAAATTAATAGAGGGAAGGAAAAGATGTTGTAGAAAACAGTGTACAAGCAATAGGGATAACCGCACCCGCACCCGAAAAAGTCACAAAAAGCAACCGAAGCCTCGTTTAGAGCTTTCTGATCAAGAAGAAGAAGGCATTTTCAGACGGAGAAGTTGTCAAAGAAGCAATGCTTATAATTGCTAACACTGTACTAGAAGACGAGAAAAATGGAACCGATCTAATCTCCACTCTCTCCGACGTCCAACTGGGGGCATCTACGATGGCTAGACGAGTGTCAGCTATGTCTGGTAACTTGGTGGGTCTTCCCTCGCACTCCCATCTCCCTGAGTAGCCTGGATGTTGAGGTGGCTATGAACCCTCTGCAGCCTACTTCCACTGGGCGTACCTTCGCTGTCCAGCCTTGTTGTTGGGCATCTGCTGCGAGTTCAGTGTACCTCAGCCTCTTCCGCTCGTAGGCCTCCTCCACTGCACCCTCCCAGGGCACAGTGAGCTCGATGATGTCAACGAGCTTGAGCGAGGCTGACCACAGCACAAGGTCTGGTCGCAGGTTGGGGGCTGCGATCTCAGCTGGGAAGCAGAGTTTCTTGTCCAAGTCTGCCAGCAGCTTCCAGTCCCGTGCTCTGCCCAGCTGCCCAGTGTCTGGTCTTATGGTGGTGAGGCTGGCTTGACCCTTGCCCTCCCGAACAAATGGTGCTGGCTGCCACCGGGATGACGGGGGAGGAAGGGCGTTCACACTTGTCCGTTGACTTTCCAGCACTGCTGCAAGACACCTTAGCACCTGGTCGTGCCGCCAGGTGTAACGGCCTTGGGTGAGGCTGGTCTTGCATCCCACTAAGATGTGCTTCAGTGTTGCTGGACTTTGACATAGAGGGCACGTGGGGTCTTCGCCATACCACTGGCTTAGGTTTGCAGGAGAAGGCAGGACATCGTAGGCAGCCCTGATGGTGAAGCTCGCTCTGAATGCCTCCATCTCCCACAGATCTTTCCAGGAGATCTTCCTCTTTTCCACTCCTTCCCATGCCATCCACTGCCCTTGCTTTGCCTGCGCCACAAAGCCAAAGCCTACCAGGGCGTTTTCTGACATGAACTTCATCAAGAACAAACACAGAACACGCCTCACTGATGCACATCTGAAAGACTCACTCACAGTTGCAGTGTCAAGTTACACACCAGATTACAATATACTGGTGAACAGCATGCAATGCCAGTCTTCCCACTAACAAAGAAACAGATACCAGATGTTGTCAGTGGCAACATGGCAGTGCCATGGCAAAGTTGAATTGAAATATTGAAGAATTGTGTTCAATTTAAAAGTGTGTTCATGACATGTAACAGTTATAATTTGTTAAAAATGCAGCAGATGTGGTCATTAGTTCAAAATGTGACAAGATGTATTTAAAAATATGTAAGTTGATTTTTCTTTAACATTACATAATTGATAACGTTTTGAAACATGGTGCAACATAGTTCATGATTTCTTAAAAGGGTTTGTCAGTGGCTAGTGAAAATGGGTACTTTTTCCTATGAAATGTAGTGATGTTTTCTTAAAAGGGTTTGTCAGTGGCTAGTGAAAATGGGACATTTTTCCTATGAAATGTTTTGATGTTTTCTTAAAAGGGTTAGTCAGTGGCTAGTGAAAATGGGAAATGTTTCCTATGAAATGTTTTGATGTTTTCTTAAAAGGGTTATTAGTCAGTGGCTAGTGAAAATGGGACATTTTTCCTATGAAATGTATTGATGTTTTCTTAAAAGGGTTAGTCAGTGGCTAGTGAAAATGGGAAATTTTTCCTATGAAATGTTTTGATGTTTTCTTAAAAGTATTTGTCAGTGGCTTGTGAAAATGGGTAATTTTTCCTATGAAATGTAGTGATGTTTTCTTAAAAGGGTTAGTCAGTGGGTAGTGAAAATGGGAAATTTTTCCTATGAAATGTAGTGATGTAAATGATCATCTAAAAAATGTAACAATTACTGAGATTAATAGAGATAAAGTGCCGAATATTGATATCTGTTTCCCACCTTGTTGTCATTTTTGAGAATTATTGTGAGAAATCATTAACGTGATCAGTGTCTTCACATAGATGAGTATCATTAATCATTATTAATAATATATAACTAAAGGCAAACTGAGCAAATTTGTTATTTCAGAAGAGCGTATCAAACTGGTAGCCCTTCGTTTGACTCAGTACCGATGAAGTAGCTCTCAGTTTCAAAAAGGTTGGTGACCCCACATGTCATGAATGCATTGGTGGTATAGTGGTGAGCATAGCTGCCTTCCAAGCAGTTGACCCGGGTTTGATTCCCGGCCAATGCAAGTAAGCGATCCTTTTCCCAAGGGGCCCATGCCTGCAGTTCCAAAAGTGCTGGCCTGACACTGCAGGCTCGTTGATAGCGTGGCTTCCAACAACGCCTGTGCCTTCCATATTGAAGCAGTTTCCGCACTCAAAGAAGCTATTTGATGATGTCCTATTTGAATGTGCTCTACCAAAGACGTTCCGGATGCTTTGCATTGTTTCTCCACAACCAACTCCTCTGTTGACACGGTGTTCCAACAGGGCTGTCAAGCGGAAAAAGCAGTAAGGCTGTGCGACGAGGATGGGATTCGAACCCACGCGTGCAGAGCACAATGGATTAGCAGTCCATCGCCTTAACCACTCGGCCACCTCGTCATGCGCTCACTTTGAGCCAGTAGCGCTACCCACTGGATCTTGAAAGCCAGGACGTGTCAAAACAGTTTTTGAACATGGAATTTTGCAGTGACCCGAGGCAAGATCTGTTGAAGCATTGAGCCAAAGCACTTCCATTTGGTGGTCCCAGCTGGTGAAAGGTTTAGTGAAAGGCCTCGTCCGGGATTTGAACCCGGGACCTCTCACACAAAGCGAGAATCATACCCCTAGACCAACGAGCCAACTGTAGAAATTGTTCCCCTCCCCCGCAACGGAGCCTCAGGTTGGGAGAAGTGTCCGCCCTGAAAGGCCTAAAGAAGGGACTTTTATTAAGCCGTGATATATCATTGTTGCGGTCCATCCTCATGTCATGAATGCATTGGTGGTATAGTGGTGAGCATAGCTGCCTTCCAAGCAGTTGACACGGGTTAGATTCCCGGCCAATGCAAGTAAGCAAACCTTTTCCCAAGGGGCCCATGCCTGCAGTTCAAAAGTGCTGGCCTGACACTGCAGGCTCGTTGATAAGGTGGCTTCCAACAACGCCTGTGCCTTCCATATTGAAGCAGTTTCCGACCTCAAAGAAGCTATTCGATGATGTCCCATTTGAATGTGCTCTACGAAAGACGTTCCGGATGCTTTGCATTGTTTCTCCACCACCAACTCCTCTGTTGACACGGTGTTCCAATGGGGCTGTCAA